>NC_089796.1:71776362-71818862 GCF_040412425.1 Macrobrachium rosenbergii | reverse complement strand
GGGAATACCTTAGGAATTAGTAAGTAAGATCCTGACTGTTTGCTGGGAATACCTTAGGAATTTGTAAGTAAGATCCTGACCGTTTGCTGGGAATACCTTAGGAATTTGTAAGTAAGATCCTCACTGTTTGCTGGGAATACCTTAGGAATTTGTAAGTAAGATCCTGACCGTTTGCTGGGAATACCTTAGGAATTTGTAAGTAAGATCCTCACCATTTGCTGGGAGTACCTTAGGAATTTGTAAGTAAGATCCTGACCGTTTGCTGGGAGTACCTTAGGAATTTGTAAGATCCTGACCGTTTGCTGGGAATACCTTAGGAATTTGTAGGTAAGATCCTGACCATTTGCTGGGAGTACCTTAGGAATTTGTAAATATAATCCTGACCGTTTGCTGGGAATACCTTAGGAATTTGTAAGTAAGATCCTGACCATTTGCTGGGAGTACCTTAGGAATTTGTAAGTAAGATCCTCTGACCGTTTGCTGGGGAGTACTCTTAGAATTTGTAAGATCCTGACCGTTTGCTGGGAATACCTTAGGAATTTGTAGGTAAGATCCTGACCATTTGCTGGGAGTAATTTTAGGGAATTTGTGGTAAGATCCTGACTATTTGCTGGGCACACCTTACGAATTTGTAAATAACATGCTGACCATTTTCTGTGAATACCCTAGGAATGTGGGAATGAGATTACTGGGAATACTCTGAAAGTTTGGGAATAATTGGATGACTCGTTCATGGGAATACGTTAGGAGCTTTGGAATGAATTGATGACTGATAACTAAGAATGCCTAGGGAATCAGGGAATGAAATTCTTACCGATCGTTCAAAATACATCTGGAATTCTGGAAAGATATATTGACTGATTATCTGGAACATTTAGGAATTTAGGAATAAGATGGTAATTCCACAGGAGATTTGAATGAGACACTGACTGATTGCTGGGAATACCCTGGGAGTCTGAAACCATAACGTTGTTGATAACTCGTAATATGAGAATATTAGGAATTTTGGAAAGAGAAAATAACCAATCACTGGGAATATCCTAGGAGTTTGGGAATTAGATATCGACCAATTGATGGGGATAATTAAGGATCTGGGAATGAAATGGTGACCAATCTCTCAAAATATCTTAGAAGTTTGGGAATGAGATGCTGACTAATCACTAGGAATATCCTTAGAATAGCTTAGGATTTTTGGAATGAGATGCTGACCAACCACTTGTAATAGCTTGGAGTTTGGGAATGAGATGTTGAATAATTGCTCATCAAAACACCTTAGGAGTTTGGGAAAAATATGCTCACTGATCAATGATAATTCCTTAGGAGGTTGGGAATAAGAAGCCGACTGATCACTGGGAATATATCAGTGGTCTGGGAACGAGATGCTGAGTAATGACTGGTAAATAGCTCCGGACCTTAGGAAGGAGATGATTATAATCGCTTGGAATACCTACGAATTTTCGAATGAGATGCTCACCAATCGCTTAGAATACCTCTGGGCATTTCACTCCAAAATTCCAAAGGGATTCCCAGTGACTGGTCAGCATATTATTCCCAAACAGCCAGGTATTCCCAGCGATTGGTCACCTACGCATTCCAAAACTCCTAATACACTGAGAGTCACTGGCCAACATTTCCAGACTCGTACGAGTCATCGACCATTACGCTCTCAAATTCCCAAGGTATTCCCAGCAATCAGTCATCACCTCATTCCAAACTCCTAAGGAATTTCCTAAGATAGGTAAGCCTCTTATTCACAAACTCTTCTGTATTCCCGGCGAACAGCCAGCATCTCATTCCCAAAGACCTTAGGTGTTCACGGAGACTGGTCGACATTACCTTAGAGTCTGGGAATATGATGCTTTTAGCCTAATCGGAGCAGCTTTTCAAGATTTTATCTCCAGCTATGCAGCTGAGGTTTCATCCTTCACATACAAGATATGTGACACATGGAATAAACTGCCATCAGAAGTTGTAAACAGCAACAGTGTGGAAGAGTTTAAGAGAAAGCTAGGCAAAATCATTAGAACACTGTGATAAACAGTAAAATCTGCTCTTAGAGATAAGTGAGCACATGATGTCTCCTCGGATGGACTAATAATTCCTTGAGAAATCCTAATCCGTGCAACTCTTTGTAACTTCTGTTCATGGGTAGGTTTTTGGTTGGGCCATTAAATACCTCAGGAACAGATAACATATTTTGACGAATCTGGACAAAACGTTGCACTGGGAAACCGTCTACAAATTATCATATTCTGGATGGTATCGATTAAATTTTGATGACTCTACTGTAAAACTTATCTCTTCATGAAACTTTCAGCCACGGTCCGGTGGTGACCTGTATTGTCGGTACCTATAGAGGTGCCAGAATTACGATCAAGGCTAACTTTAACCTTAAATAAGATAGAAAAAAAAACTATTGAGGCTAGAGGGCTGCAATTTGTTATGTCTGATGATTGGAGGGTGGATGATCAACATACCAATTTGCAGCCCTCTAGCATCAGTTGTGTTTAGGATCTGAGGGCGAACAGAAAAAGTGCGGACGGACAGACAAAGCCATCTCAATAGTTTTCTTTTACGTAAAACTAAAAAGTTGGAACACAGTATACCGGCAAAGTTGTGTCAGTTACAAATTCTTTAATGGTTACCAGAGGCGACAAACTGTGACGGAAGTTAGGTCCTCTTTCTGTAATTTGAGGCGCCTGACGGATCACGACAACTAACTGTTCGTTATGTAAAATTCTTATTTTACGCTTTGCCTTACTATTTCTTTGGTACAATTTCTCTGAAAATACTTAGAAACTGTTTGATCCCGTCGATCAAATCTTTGCATTCTTAAGAAATAATCTTCTTTGTCCAAGGTTCACAAATTACTTTACACCCTATATAAAACTTTTAAGGCAAAAAAGGGAAGGTCCGGCTCAGTCGTATGTTGTGCGCACAAAGCCAGGCTCAGAAACAAACACAAACTACAAACACAACGACAAAGACAAGACTTAACGATTAAATCCACATCGGGGACCTACCGCTTCTACTTCCTCATTCTCTGAGATTTCATCCTCCCCTCACTTTCCCTAGGGCCTAACCTTTCAATTACTCTTTTTATCTCTTTCACTCGTTTCACTGCCTCAATTCCCCCCTTCACCGTGTTCTTCATTCATCCCTCAATCGCTACTTTCAACAACAAGTTGAGTCCTTTGTTACTTGGCCTCACAATCGCTGTGAATGAACACACCTTTCTCCATCTGGAAAATGAATAAACGACCTGACCTAGTTTGAACTTGACGTTGCCTCAAGTTGTATTGTTACCGAATTGTAAGGGTGTCAGAGTCCGCGCTTCAGAAGGTTTCTGTCTGCCCTTATAACATATTATTCTTTTATTTAAGTCATCGTTGTCGACACACTGAGATACTTAATTCCAGTTCTCTCTAGATCCCATTACTTATCAAAAGGTGTTTGTTTCCTAAAGGATGGGGTAGAGTTTCATCACTAACATTAATCTCTCCCTTCCCCCCTGCCTCTCTCTCTCTCTCTCTCTCTCTCTCTCTTACACACACACACAAACACACACCTTTGCAAGTTCTGTAATCTCCCTCTCTCTCACCTTTGCAAAATCTCTCTCTCTCTCTCTCTCTCTCTCTCTCTCTCTCTCTCTCTCAAACTTTTTACTCTCTTCTCTCTCTCTCTCTCTCTCTCTCTCTCTCTCTCTCTCTCTCTCTCTCTCTCGTTTTCTTCAAATGAGGACTGCTAGTCAGTCTTCCAGAGAAAATTTACTGTGAGATGCGGATGTTTCCATTAACAGAGAAGTCCATGGTATTCTAGAATAAATGAATTGTCCAGTTCCCTGAATGGCTGGAATAGCCTTTAAATGGTGACGTTTCCAGGTTTCATTGAATGAATTAATTCCCACTGTCCTTAAAGTAGGTTTTTTTTTTTTTTACATGAGAGAAGTTATTCTTCTGTGTCGGGAAGTGCCTATAAAGCAGCATACCACCCATTCTAGCTACGTGGATACTTGTTTCTCTAGTACTGATGAAAATTATAATAATAATAATTATAATGATGACAACTGTGAACTTTCATTGCGAGTTAATAGCTCTGAAGTTTTGTTCCATATGAATTATTTTGATAATAATAATCCATATGAGTTTATCCGCAGCATGAATGACAGCATCATGCAAAATGAGTAGCAACCACTACCTCTCTAAAGGCGCCGACACTAGAGCGGAAACGGAGGTCCGCTAATAAAATAATACATATGGACTATATCCCAGCAGATCTTTCGACGATGGTCTAAATGACAATCAACATGGCTTCCAAAAAGGAACCACCACTTCCGGCAATTTCGTCAATTGGCGGCCGGCAAATGAAGAATTACAGGGATTTATTTCTGGTGATAGAAATTCATTTCTCGCTGTAATGTGGTTCGGATTCCACAATAAGCTGTAGGTCCCGTTGCTAGGCAACCAATTGGTTCTTAGCCACGTAAAATAAATCTAATCCTTCGGGCCAGCCCTAGGAGAGCTGTTTATCAGCTCAGTGGTCTGGTTAAACTAAGGTATACTTCTTTTTTTTTTTTTTTCACCAGGTCTCGGAATGCTGTTGACAGCCGTTGAAGAAACAAATAATTATCCAGCAAGATACACGAAGCCATGGGGTGCGTCCACATTGTAGTAAAACACGTCATAAACACTCGTTGCAAACTTACCGCGCACACGTCACAAACATGTTGAATACAAGTCCTAATCGCTGCTTCACACGATCATCCAGCTTTTGCCAAAGCATTATCCTCCACTTAGGGTCGCTGATTTGTTTTCAACCTGTTTGTGAAAAAGGTTGAATACAAGTCAACAACTTACTGGTAGGCCACGATTATCCAGCATTTCCCAAAGCTGTGATCTCCACTTACTGTCGCAGACTTGTTTCCAACCTGTTTGTGATATGTTGCCGACGTGTCTTTATGACATGTTTTACTCTGGTGTGGGCGAATCCTTACGAGTAACGTGAAGAATTCCGACAGCAGGAAATGTTGTACGTCAGAAGTAACGGTAAGAATTGGTACTCATTTTTTTAGCTGACTGCACTATATTACTTAGTAACTGTAACTGACATCACTGGTATCGTTAAAGATAATCGTGACTGATTTCAAAAATTAGCTGTTAAGCAAAGCACTGGGGCCCATCCGTTCATTCAGCGCTGAAGACAGTGAAAAGACGGTGTTGGAGTGGTTGGACAGCAGTACAAAGAAACCCAAAAAGTAAAGAGGATGAAGTACAAGGCTCTAACAGTGGAACTGGGAGAAAACCCAGTGTTGCAGTTGCACTTACAAGCAACAGTTAGAAGTGTTGCACAGGAAGACTGATGAAAGCAAGCAGGAACGGAGGTAAAGTAAAAGGCTAAAAGGTAGACGCAACTTGGGGCTGACGAGACGCTGCGAGCGCCCTTCAGTGATGCCTACAGGGCACCACGTGAGGTGCACTGACGACATTCCCCCAACCCCCTCCCTTCCCAAGTCCTACGGGATTAAAACTCAAAGCTAATCTTGATCAGCGGAACTGGGACTTGAAGCTGAATGTTCATGTTCATTTACTTTTTTTTTTATTCCAAAAAGAGAGAGAGAGCAATCGTTGATTATATTTGTTAAATGGTTAGCAAAACTGTACAAGATGGTGGTACAAAAAATAATCATTTACTTTCTAATACGACAACACTTGAGGGTGAAGCAGTTATACCCAGTCGAGGAAACGGTAGGTACTGTTTACCCACATACTCATGCAAATGAATCCTCAATCTTTGAAGCAAATACTTTAAATGTCCGATATTTAAATATCTATCTTGGAATGGCTGTCTACCAAGTAACAGCACATCAAAAGTATTCGACTTTAACTAGGAGAGCGCGGTGTTATGCCACGCCTCGAGCAAAAAAAAAAAATAAATAAATAAATAAAGAAAAATAAATAAATACATAAATAAATAAAGAAAAATAAAAAATAAAGAAAATTAAATACTATAAATAAATAAATGGAAAAGATCGTACGAACGATCTGTATCTCAAAAAAAAAAATTCATCACTGATCCCCTATCCAACGTGAGCCTTAGGTGATCAGTCTCTTTGCCAGAGCAGTTGCTATGCAGTGATCACCAACAAGTGTCACTTTGACGCTTGAAGGCTAATTTCATAACGCCTTTGGGTCTTGCAAGACTTCTCGAAATACAAACATACGTTTGTGTATGCATATATTTGTATATATACATACATTATATATATATATATATATATATATATATATATATATATATATATATATATATATATATATATATATATATATATATATATATATATATATATATATATATATATGTGTGTGTGTGTGTGTGTGTGTGTGTGTGTGTGCGTGGTGTGCGTATGCACATACGTACGTGTATGTATGGATAATGTATGTACTTATACATATATTCACGCATGAAACACAAATTGTTATTAGGGTATTTCGTGGAATCGCAAACGTTGCAATAAATACACTACTTTAAATTCAATCAAAATCCACTAAGTAAAAAAAATTACCTTAGATTCTCAGGAGGGGGACCAAAGGACAGCAAAACCAAACTGCTTACCTGAAATAAAAAAAAAAAGATCTAACTTTGTAAAATTTCTCAACAAGTGACAACTAAGTTTCAGTTCATACTTCATGAGAGATGAAATTCCCTAAAGTAATTTGCACAAGCAATAGTTCGAATACAACAGCAATGTAACGTAAGATATACTGTTAACAGCTGGATTCTCTTTTATTTGGAGAGAGAGAGAGAGAGAGAGAGAGAGAGAGAGAGAGAGAGAGAGAGAGAGAGAGAGAGAGAGAAAAAAATTTTATCGTAGAGAAATGTCTTACACATCGGCAATGACTCAGAGAGAGACGCGTGGGGGTATATCTCTCTCTCTCTCTCTCTCTCTCTCTCTCTCTCTCTCTCTCTCTCTCTCTCAAGGAAAACCAACCGTTCGAGGCCATGGAAAAATGCAGAATTAGCATACCAATAAGGAAAATTTAATTTCTTGAAAAAATATAAATGCAAAGCCATTTTACACGCGCAAAAATAAAAGCACGGGAAAAAAACTCAGGCTGAAGAACAATAACATTCCATACTCTTATGAAAATAAATTACCAAAAATAGAAACTAAATAATTGAGGTGACTCCACGGAAAATCTTAATTAGATGGCTACACTAATGAGATTCTTCGGACCCTTAAAAGTTAAGTATACTTTAGTTTAACCAGACCACTGAGCTGATTAACAGCTCTCCTAGGGCTGGCCCGAAGGATTAGACTTATTTTTACGTGGCTAAGAACCAATTGGTTACCTAGCAACGGGACCTACAGCTTATTGTGGAATCCCAACCACATTATAGCGAGAAATGAATTTCTATCACCAGAAACAAATTCCTCTTGTTCTTCACTGGCCGGTCGGAGATTCGAACTCGCGACCAACAGAGTGGTAGCTGAGAACGGAACCCGCTCACCCAGCGAGGAACTTATAATGTACGCTTGAAAAGCCACCGAAGAGGTAACAAAAGGTAACTAAATAAAAAAAATAAATAAATAAGAAAACATATGACACAAGTTAATTTCTGATTTCTTTTTTTTTATGAATAACGTGAGAAACTGTGCTTACAAGATTGTAAGGTGAATATTCTCTCTCTCTCTCTCTCTCTCCAAAAAGATGCACAGCGTCATGTCACAAATGCATTAAAAAGGCGAAAATATTTGAAACCACATAACTTCGAATTTTATCTTTTCAAACAATTTTAAATGCTATTGCTGAAGTGAATACATAAATCAATTTGCTCCCTACATGTCATAAACATTTAATAAGCATTAACTGAATATACAGCCTAAGAACAAATAGGTCACAAATACCAGAATTTCGGACACCAGTCAACCATTCCCCAGCAATTTTACACATTACGCTTTCGGTGACTTGCAAAACAAAAGGTGAATCTGGCTCTCTCTCTGGCTCTCTCTCTCTCTCTCTCTCTCTCTCTCTCTCTCTCTCTCTGGACACCAATCAACTATTTCGAATGGTTTTACAGCATTACTCTTTAAGTGCCTCTGCAGAGCAAAAAGGTAAATCTCTCTCTCTCTCTCTCTCTCTCTCTCTCTCTCTCTCTCTCTCTCTCTCTGGACACCAATCAACTATTTCCGAATAATTTTAAACGTTACTTTTTAAGTGACCTGCAAAACAGAAGGTGAATCTCTCTCTCTCTCTCTCTCTCTCTCTCTCTCTCAAGTCTCTCTCAAGTCGATTCGATTGGCCTAAACCAAAAAGGATATGAGATCTCAGTGGTAGACCTTACTCTTATCAAACAAATTTCCTTTCTTTACACAAGATTTGACCTTAAACAGAAAATACAGCACTGGAAGGTTCGTCCCGTTATCAAAATATCGAATTGCCGGGCGGTCTCTTCGGGGGATATTTTTGCAGTTATTACAGCTATTGGCTGCTGTAACGCCAGATATACATCAAATCAAATCGAAAATCAAGCTCCAGACTAATAACCCTCAGATAGAGAAAATATTCCTTCTTTTATTTAATTATTTTTTTTCTTTGCTTTATCAGAAAATATTTTATGCAATGACCATAAAAATCCAAACATAAACGTTATGTGCAATCCTACTGACCAACAAGCAAACAAAGAAATTATTATTATTATTATTATTATTATTATTATTATTATTATTATTATTATTATTATTATTATTATTCAAAAGATGAACTCTGTTCATATAGAAAAAGTCCACAGGGGCCATTGACTTGAAATTCAAGCTTCGAAAGAATATGGTGTTCGTTAGGCACAGGGAAATACAGAAAGAAGAGATCACTTATTAAAAGAGAGAAAAATTAATTAACAAATTTATAAATAAAGATAAAAAAGTAAGTGAATTATTAAAATGCAAGGAGAACTGCATTAGGGTAGTAATGCACAGCATCTTTGCTTGAACTTCTGCAGCTCCCGTTTGCCAAAGTAAACAACCAAATAACTGGGGAAGCCGACGCCACTTTGACCAGTCCTTCATGACCTTCGTTTCTGTAATTTGGAATTCTCTTCCCTCCTCTAAGTTTCCAGAGGCATTGAAGAAGTTGACATGTCGTCACTGTGAGAATGGACTTCTATCAACAATTAATTTCTCTATTATTTTATTTCTCTTGAATCCTGCGATCTGTATGGCAGGTAGGAGCGTGTGTGTTGATGCTATTGCATGGAACTACCCTGTTGCAACATTTTTGACAGGTGTAAGCAACATTTTTGACAGGTGTAAGCAGCATTCTGACAGGTGTCACCTTCCTTAGACAATGCTAGTGCTGCAGCCTTCATTGGAAGAGCCACAATGTAGCCCTTGCAATCTTGAAAAGTGATGCATGAACTTCTGCATCCTTTGACAACTTCCTAAACTTTAGTAATCTATGAATGTTTACTGTACTTATGACATTGTTTTGACTGAAAAAAAAAAAAACCTACTGACATAACTGCACAGGTCCGCATTCAGCCCAACTGCGGTAACATTCTCAAACATTAAAATAAAAAAGTTGTTTGGAAACTTTCAACATCCCCGTCATATATGATCAAGACCCACTTTCTTTTCTCTCTACGATAGAAGCGCGCATAGTAATACGTTCAATAATCCATCCTATCTTAAACTATTTTCACCATTATAATAGCTAAATGACATTGCGTTGCTAAGTATGTAAAAACTGATAAATTATATCAAATATCAACTAAATTTATATTTAATATTATCAGTTTCAAGGTAGTAAGATTCCATTTCACATCCTGTCACTTAGTCTTCTGGGATGGTTTCCCGTACTATTTACAAACGTCGAGTGATCTGGTTATGAACGTAACTTAACTTTCCTTTTCCGCTGAACAAAAACAATGAACAATTTACAGCAAGGACATTTTATTCCATTTTCGGGAACTGCTGTTCAAACCTACCACTTCTCTTATCTGCATTATCTAAAAAAAAAAAAATTTGTAATCACATTAAAATGTTGTGGCCAAAAATGACGTTTTGTCGATATTCTCCAGAAACTTTTAATGGTTTTTTTTATTAGTATACATGAATTGGAATCGAAATACAAAATTAAGGCCAAAGGCCAAACGCTGAAAATAATGTTGAAACACTTGCTAGGAGAGGGTGGAAAGTTAGATGGTTAAAAGCGAATGTCAGAGGAGGTACAGTACAAGGAATGAAAGGGGATGCAGCTAGGGGCCTAAGGGACGCTGTAAAGAGCCTTAAGCAATGCCTACAGTGCACCGCGTGAGGTGCATTGACATCACTAACCCCCCTACGAGGCAGCATGTATGAACTCCCAGTAACTTCTCGTATAAACTGTGGATGTTCACGATTTACTGAAACTAACTGACAGTATAATTCAAACCCAACCAATGTTAAGGAACAAAAACAGCAATAATAATAATAATAATAATAATAATAATAATAATAACGTGTTCTCTTTTATACTTAACTTAATCTAAAGGAGAAAACACATTTCTCTGACGCCAGCGTCTGCTCTCAGGCCATTGGGAACACCCCTTACGAGAAATGCTCAATCTCCCCCTTGGGAGTTGTTTCCTTGTTGTTGCTGCTTGGTTTCGTTGTTGTTATTGTTGTTGCTATTTTCTTCCTCTTGATGATGCTGTCCTCTTCCTCGTTCTCCTCCTCTTCCTCCTTCTTATCCTGCTTCTTCTTCTGATTCTTCTTCTCCTCCATCTGCTTCTTCCGCTTCCTCCTCCTATTTCTTCTGCAGCTTCCTCTTCCTCCTCCTCCTCCCCCTCCTACTTCTGCTTTTTCCCCTTCTCCTTCTCTTGTTTCTTCCTCTTCCTCTTCCTACTGCTACTAATTGATGTTCTTCTTCAAACATTTGTATGGGTGTCCCTCTTAACTTTCTTCCTCCTCCACTTTGTTGTTTGGTTTTCGTTACTGCTGTTCGTTATTCTACTTTCTCATGTTATTGCCCTCTTCCTTATATCCTTCCTCCCTTTCATCTCTTTCTTCTTCTTCTTCGTCTTCTTCTTCTTCCCTCTAACCTCGCGAGCGGCGTCTCGCCGGCAACGGAACGAGAATTCCGGAAATGGCGGTTAATGACATCACTAGCCTTGTGATTTCACTCTCCCTGTCATCAACCGAGATGGTAGTAATAATGATGATGATGATGATGATGATGATAGTGATGATGATGACAGTTCCTCGTTGATGCCATTGGGTAAAATGTGAACAGTTGAATTCCGAGAACAACAACATTATGAGTAACGGAGGAAGTAGGATGTCAATAATAGTAATAAAGACGAAGAACATATTTTCCGTGTTTTTTTTTTTGAACAATATAGGAAGTTCACCGAAAATTTCACGGAACAAAAAGAATGATTTTATTAGTTTTCAGAGGGGAACACACCTTCCCTCTTGGTATCTGGGGCTTCCTTTTATCAATATTGGAAATGGTGCTTTGTAGTTTTTCAACAAAAACCACGTCAACATGACCATTATCAATAACAGTAACCGTACTTAGTAGTTTTCAACAAAATCTACATAAGCACGACCTTTATTAATGATAATAGTAACGGTACTTAGTAGTTTCTCAACAAAAACTACATAAGCATGACCTTTATTAAAAATAATAGTAACAGTACTTAGTAGTTTTCAACAATAACTACATACACATGGCCTTTCTTAATAATATAACGGTACTTGGTAGTTCCAACAAAAACTACATAAACATGACTTTTCTTAATAATAGTAACAGTCCTGAGTAGTTTTCAACAAGAAAACTACATAAAAATGGCCTTAATTAATAATAGTAACGGTACTAAGTAGTTTCTGTTGAAGAAAGTACATAAACATGACTTTTATAAATAATAGTAACGGTACTCAATGTTATCAACAAAAACTGCACAAACATGGCCCTACCGGGTGAAAACATTCTGTCCAAATCCAGGCAGCAGCAGCAGAAACAGCAGCATGAGCAGGAGAAACAGCAGACACAGCAGCAGCAGCAGCAGCGTCCCTCTCTCCTTAAGTTCATCATCCTAGCAGTAAACACGACGAAAATCATCCCTTCGCAGAAAAAGGACGAGGTCTTGAATCCGACCTCCCCTACGCTCTGACAGATGGCCTGGCCTGGCCTGCCTGCTCCTGCTCTCTAATCAGATTCCGGGGCACCAATAGATTGCGCCGCCGAAGGAGATGTGATTAAAAGTTACGGTGGAAAGGGGTAGGGGAGAGGAGGCGACTCCACTATCATGGCGGCCTTTGAGGTATTCATCAGCAATCTCTTCTTCGTCTCTCATCAAATGAACTGAGAAACGCGCAGGTCAAGGAGTCTGGCTGGCGCAAGACGCACAGAGGACATCGAGGATTTGTCCTACTAACCAGACCCACTGGGAGTCCTTACTTTTCCTCTTTTTCCTCCGTAGGGGAGTAGTGCCGTCAGTGCACCTCGCAGGGTTCAATGTACGCATTACTAAATGGCGTTTGCTGTGCCCCTTCGGCTCCTAACTGCGCCGATTTTTTAACATTTTACTCTGCTTCCATTCCCACATCTTGACTTCAGTCTTACTGTGCAACCTCTCTAACCAATACTTCTTTGTGCAATCATGGGGTTTTCTCCCATTTCCAATTTTAGACCCCTTTTATTTCATCTCCCTCTTTTGCGGATCTCGTAACCTTGCTGTCCAACCACTCCAACTCCCCCTTTTCCCTGTCTTAAATGCTGAATGACCTAAAGTGCCTCTGTGCTTGACTTGACTGCCTAAATTTCATGAAATCGATTTTTCTTGTACTAAGGGGGGAGGATCATCAAAGCATGCTTTTGATATTCAAGAGCCCGTGCTTGTTCTAAGACAATTACAACATTTACATCACGGGGTTCGAACTCTTTTTATTTATTAAATTCGGATCCAACGGGCTGATCCTCTGCAAGAGCGTATGAAGCCAACTGACCTGCCTAATGTAGCAGAAACGGACAGGTTTAGAAATTTTGCTGTCATTTTTGTTACGCAAGTCTCTAGGTATGGAACCGAAGCAATATATAACGTGCCAATGCAAGCTACAAAGATGCGTCATATTAGCCTGTCTTCAGCAGTCATTTTCCTGCAAGGCATATTTCTAATTTCACCATTAAAGCAAACATACAAGCAAGCATATACACGCACACACACACACACACACACACATATATATATATATATATATATATATACATATATATATATTATATATATGTATATATATACACACACACACACACATATATATATGTATATATATATATATATATATATATATATATATATATATATATATATATATATATATATATATATATATATATATATATATATATATACAATCTACTGTCACTTTTACCAGATACATATGTAATTGTAATAGTCACAATGCCCCTTAAAAGTTAAGGGGACATTGTGGCTATTAATTACATATTACACAAATTTATATATATATATATATATATATATATATATATATATATATATATATATATTTATATTATACAACAAGAGAGAGAAAAGAGAGAGAGAGCTTCCTGATATCCACTGAGTATAGACCAGTTTTAATAAGGCAATTCAATTCCCCAGTTTCACCTTCATGAAGCAGAATGAAGCGTCTCACATAACCCAAAAAAGCTTGAAAGTCCTTGGACTGGAAATTCATTAGAAACCAAAGGGGCATCAATTACCGAGAGGATGCGAATCCCGGACGCAGGAGCTTGCATCCTTCGAGCGACCAGATTGAAAGGAATGTATCAAAGGCTTCGGACATCTGACTGACTCGAAAACAGGAGTCAAGAGGTCAACTCCTGGAGAAAACTGAATGTTCTGCCGTGGATACGGACTTCCAGTCAATTGCACAAAAATGGGATTTTACAATAACAAAGAAAAAATTTTAAAAATATCGTCAATATATATATATATATATATATATATATATATATATATATATATATATAATTTTTTTAACACCTTCTTGTGCTGGGCAGGACTGACTTGAGTCACAGGCGCTTTTGAGAAGGCTTTTTTTTTTTCATTTATTTTTGACTGTATAAAATTTGACCTGGGTATGTCAGCGCGTAATACGGTTAAGCAAATATTTCTACAAAGGTTACTATTCGAGTCTCCCCCGTCAGTCACCAATGCAATTTGTTTACAGTATTTTTTATAAAGTTAGTGTACCAACCCCAACTGAACAATTTACTACAAACATTGTCGTCTTGAAATAACTTTCACGAAAAAAAGCTACTGACATCAATAGAAGTATTATTAGAAAACAAGATTCAAAACCTTATAATCAATAAGTAATAGCTTTATCAAAAATGTCTATCTAACTTTCATTGAAGACACGTCAGACATTTCGAATTGGCAATGTCAGTATTACAAAACATTGTTTAAAACGTAGCTTCAAACATTACCAACGGGAAATATCCTCATTAAAAATTATTACATTCAAAATATGAATGCGTATAATCTCTAATAAAAGACATGATTAAAAAAAGCAGTATTTTATAACATCGATAAATAAATCATGAGAGGATGGAGTACAAAGCAATTACTGGATTGCTGTTATTGCTGACACCTAGTCCCAAAGCCTGGCGCCGACTTACGCAAAAGGGCAAGGAGTTTGTCTCTTTCAAGACTGATTAAAAATTAGCAAGTGCTGAATTATGTAGAGTCAGTTTTTAAAGACACGGAATATACACAACACACACACATAACTTTGTAATTTTTTTTTAATAAATATCCCCTCTAGAAGCCATCCAGTTTCAATGAGGTCCTATTAGTAATTGTATTAATGCACAGAACAATTGTGTAGGTGATAAAGTTAATATATAGCCTATACCTATGTATATTATATATGTGTATATATATATATATATATATATATATATATATATATATATATATATATATATATATATATATATATATATATATTATATATATTAACTTTATCACTTACACAATTGTTCTGTGCAATAATACAGTTGCTAACAGGACCTCATTGAAACTGGATGGTTTCTAGAAAAGAGATATTTATTAAAAAAAAAAGTTCTAACTTTCCAGTTCAAGACTAACAGTCCTCATTGTTAGTCCTGGAAGCTTTTAACTTTTAACAAATATCTCCGCTAGAAGCCCTCCAGTTTCAATGAGGTCCTGTTAGTAAATTATATATACCTGTATATATATATATATATATATATATATATATATATATATATATATATATATATATATATATATTTAAATAAATATATATATATATATATATATATATATATATATATATATATATATATATATATATATATATATATATATATATATATATATTTTCTATGGAAATATGCCTACAAGGGAAATAACTTTAATGGACTTATTACTGATCGTATACTAGTATGCATACAGAGAGAGAGTACAGACGAGAGAGAGAGAGAGAGAGAGAGAGAGAGAGAGAGAGAGAGAACCACTCCTAATCACAACGACACTTCCATACCTCGTCCCAACGACCCATCACGCCAATAAATAATTCAGGAGCTTTACTTATCATTAAATTTCCCAAAAAGAAATTCCAAGAATATCTGACATCATTTTGCCTTATCGAGAGATCCAGGAGACATCAAAAGACGAACTCAGTGGTTTGTTTGCCTCTTTCTTTGTCGCTAATCATCGGAGGGATAAAAATACAAATACTGTAATTCCACGTTGCCTAGTGTCAAAGGGTCTATGGTAGCGTGGGTGAAGACGGACTTGTTACCAGAGAGAGAGAGAGAGAGAGCAAACATCTATTTGCATATTTGTCTTCTATCTATAGTCTGTCGGCATCCAAGTAAAATGGAAACTAGGGCAGGAATCCCTATATAGAAAATGTTTTAGAAATTCTGTGTTGGCCTCGTCCAGTATTAATAGATATGCGTTTCTGACCGACCTTCACTGCTCAAGGATATGAGCGACAAAGAGGAAAATGAAATGGTGTGTAAATAAATAAAGACAGCTGATAAAACCATGCAAGGTAACTGAATAAATAACATTAATAATAAGGTAACTGAATAAATAATAATAATAATAATAATAATAATAGGTAGACTGTAGATGTCTCCGCTAATGATGAACTGAAAATCCCCATCTTCGCCCTTCTTTTCCCTTCGCCAAGAGCATTGACGTTTTGCAGTTTTATTAGTGTGTTCGTCTGTTTGATAAAATTTTGTTAGAAGGATTTTGCAAAGGGTTCTGCGTTGATTTTGCCGAAAATTGTGCCAAAGGTCGACTTCGAGACTGTCAACAATCGGTTAGGTTCTGGGTGATGTGAAAATGACTTTTTGTGGAGAGGAGACCTTTCCAAGAAGGTGACTGCTCACCTTTGGCTGAGGTGTGCAATTTCGAGACTGAGGTGTGCAGCTTCCAGACTGAGGTGTGCAGTTTCCAGACTGAGGTGTGCAGTTTCCAGACTTTTATTATATTATGAGTTTTAGCAGCAAAATACAAGTCTAAATGGTAGCTTTCACAACTTTGCTAATTCAAAAAGTTTTTCCTCGCGTGCTAAGAAGCCATATTGTAGTTTTATGAACCTCAAAAAACGCTTTAGCATACAGGAAGTGAACTTTCCAAAACTAATCGAAAATGGATTGCATTCAGACTCCGACACGTGAGGAAATTTCCTCAACAATGCTCCACAGCAAGAGAGAGAGAGAGAGAGAGAGAGAGAATAAATTATAAGTATAAATTATGGATAGTTTTAAACAAATGAAGGTGAAGACTATCTCGTCGAGGACCTCCCGTTTCAATGATACACATGTTAGGGGACCAATGAACATCAAAGTCTTGTGTTTTTTCTCTCTTTCCCCTAGCTGCAACCCACAATGGTCGACTAACAACAAGGTACATTTTCACTGCTAAGGAGGCATACTTGACGTGTTCGACAATGAACGCTGGCTCCGCTGATTGGGTCCAGAGAACGTTCACCATTAGGCTACGAGAGAGAGAGAGAGAGAGAGAGAGAGAGAGAGAGAGAGAGAGAGAGAGAGAGAGAGAGAGAGAGAGAGAGAGAGAGAGAGAGAGAGAGGGAGAGAGAGAGAGAGAGAGAGAGAGAATGGTCCACACCAGGCTTTTTAGGCCCTTCAACGCTTCATGAGACTTACGGGTCTGCGTTAAGGCAAAGGCACCGTTGCTCTGGCTTAATCTAAACACACCACCACCTGTAATGGTGTCCTAGTCACCATAACTTAAGAACAGCATAAACTGCAGAGTAAAATAAAAAAAAAAATTATAACAGCTGGACAAATAGTGAATATTGATAAAAAGTATTGATAAAGTATCCAAGAATTCGGGATTTTCGATACTGAAACAAAGTAAATAATGCTGATCACTTTATAAATCAGACGAAGAGGGTATTGACTACATATGCGCTATTTTTCATCTATGATTATATTTAATCTTTCAAATGACTTCAAGATTCCCTTTAAAAGGTAGGTAATTATTAAAATGAACTTTCAAATACTACTCGTATTTCTAAAATCATGACTGAAAAATTACTTAAGACGAAAAAGCCGGTATCTAAATCTAGTTTTTGTTTATAGGCCACTTGGGCGTCAGATAAACTCTTGAATATAATTTCTCACTCATGTAGAAATAAAAAAAAAATTATAACTCTACTACTACTACTACTACTACTACTACTATTGTCGTTTTAACATTAATCAGAAAATCATAAGACGTTTCAAAGGCAAGAAAAGACTTCGGGAAGTGACACTCGAAAGAACAGATTCTAAATTCTTCGGGGAAAAAGATTCCATTTTCAAAGGCTAATCCGCGAGTGCTTTCTTTCATTATATCCTTTCGCCACTCGCGGACGAGTAAATTAACCTGGGTCACCTTCTGAGAAAAATACAAGAGCCAGGGAGACCAAAACATGTGACATTATTTCCTGGTTGGGGGAAAAAAAAAACTACCTAGGATTCTTGTTTCCCAGATAAAATAATTTTCCATTGGAGAAATGTCTCAGAGAGAGAGAGAGAGAGAGAGAGAGAGAGAGAGAGAGAGAGAGAGAGAGAGAGAGAGAGAATCAACAGTCCTCCACTATCTATCTTTTTTAATTAGATGATGGTATATTTTCATGTAGCACTCACGTCTCACGCCACTTTTTTTTTTTTCATTCCTCTGCCCTTCTATCGGAAGCGACCCACAACCAACGAGTAGCAATCAAGTACTTTATTCAACGCTCAGGTCAGGAAACGCTGCTACTTTATTCCAAACCCCCTCCCTCAACCCAGTTCCACAGGTGTCAGGGGATCGAACGCGGATTCCTCAACTGTGAGCCGAAGACGACAGAGAGAGAGAGAGAGAGAGAGAGAGAGAGAGAGAGAGAGAGAGAGAAATTCATATTTTATATCATAACTAGTCAAACATTTTATATTTCCCCTATTTGAAAGTACTTTAGGCCTATTATTGGTTTTGTATCGGTGTTTTCCTAACACGTGCGATACCTGAATGAACCATTTCTTAATATATATTGGCCAAACCATTTTAGAATCACACTGGCAAAGCTCAGAAACGAGAAATGCGTCAAAAGTTAAGTATATCTCAGTTTAACCAGACCACTGAGCTGATTAACAGTTCTCCTAGAGAGGGCTGGCCCGAAGGATCAGATTTATTTTACGTGGCTAAGAACCAATTGGTTACCTAGCAACGGGACCTACAGCTTATTGTGGAATCCGAACCACATTATAACGAGAAATGAATTTCTATCACCAGAAATAAATTCCTCTAATTCTTCATTGGCCGGTCAGAGAATCGAACGCAGGCCCAGCAGAATGCTAGCTGAGAACGGTACCCACCCATCCAATGAGGAACTAGAACTGCGTCCAGAAATTCAACAGTTTTGCTGACACTGCTAAAGCATCACGTGGACTGACACGTTCCAACCGCAAGCACCCACGAGAAAAATCCTGTCCACGTTGGAATTGGCGGGAATCGTTCAGCTGTTCATTGTGAAGACTCGACGTCTTCAAAGAAGAATGGCTCGCTTATTATATTCCTGAAAGGGGTTCTTGACACACCGTGGAGGGAAGAAGCATTTTTTAAAATGTCACGGTGCCTTCAGACAAGTGACGTTCGTACTCGCTCTAGAAGAATGGACGTTTGTCGTCTAATTAAGAGGGCTTCGGCTTACACCGGCGCTGGTAAAAGGTGTAGGCTTGCAATAACAGGTGAACCGAGTCAGCAACCTTACAGAGCATAATTTAAGGCTCAGAAATCTTTGTTTCCCGCGGCTGATTCACAGACAGTAGGAGTTGTCGTGTCAAGTGGCACCGTCTTCTTTCGTCTGTGGATCTTTTTAGGTGGGAATCAAAGGTCCCTGGATCATTTGGGACATGGATCCTTAGGTGCGAGGTCATCTGGAATAAGTCAGTGATCCTAGTACGCTTTTGGCCTCAGTGAATCTAAGTCCCTTAGCCCCGCAGGAGGGTAGCGCCGTCATTGAACCTCACGTGGTGAACTGTAGACTTTACTTGACGTTCTTTGCAACCCCTTTCATTCCTTTTGCTGTACTTTCGTTCATATTCTCTTCCCTCCATCTTACGTTTCATCCTCTCCTAACAATTGATTCATAGAGCAACTGCGAGTTTTTCCCCCTGCTACACCTTTCAAACCTTTTTACTGTCAATTTCCATTTCAGTACTGAATGACCTCATAGGTCCCAGCACTTGGTCTTTGGCCTAAACTCTAAATTCTATGTAGTCTATCTAAGGCCCTTGGGGCATTTAGGACATGGATCCTTATGTCTGATGGTATTTACAATGTGTCAAGTAATCCTAGCGCACTTTGGCCCCCAATAACAAGTAGCCGAAGTGGTCTTAAGGAAATCATGAATCTTCAAATGTATGGTTCTGCCGTCATGCGGTTCTAATATCGTTAGAAATTTGCAAATAATGCGAGCTTGTTGGCCCGTGCTACGTGCGTTGGAACCTGGGGCTGCTGTCTCCCCCACCCTCCCGATCCCATACCTCCCCCGCCCCCACTCGGGCCGAATAAACCGGTTTTCACGGGGTGGGTGGCTGTATCATGTCTCCCCTACTGTCATGCGGGAGAGGACAAACAAGATCCACTCGGATTTTATTATTATAGATTATAGATTATCGTTTTTAAGTGGGTGGAACCGAACCACTGAACCGCACTTCCCTAAACTTTCCAAACCGTTGCCCTCGTATTTACGCCTTTAAAAGGTGTGTGATCATCTCGCATGAAGTTGCAAAGTCCTCAATGGAGAGAGAGAGAGAGAGAGAGAGAGAGAGAGAGAGAGAGAGAGAGAGACTAATATTTCGAATTATAAGTAAACCCTCTATGCGTTTCTGTTAAAAATATATTCGCAAAAGTTCAAGGTAAACATCAATCAATTTTCAAGAAGCTTTAAAATTCATGACGTCAATCAATGCCAATCAAACAGGTGTTTGGTGCTAACGGAAATCGTACATGCATACGTTTGCAAGACTACTGCTTACGAAAGCGCGCGAGGGATGCCTTCCTAACTTACTGATGATCCGTGAAAGGAAATATTACGTCTTTAGCAAAAAAAAAAAAAAAGATTATTCACTTTAGGATAAGAAGGCCCAGCACCCTTTCAATTGGAGCAAAAATCCACCTGCTATGCTCTAAGTATCACTTGGCGATGTAATCAAACTTTTCAGGTAAGCAATGACGTAACCTCTGAAGGACTGTAATAAAAGATAAATGGTTTTCACTGAGCTTCAGTGTAAAAAGAAAAAACAATATAAAAAAAAACGTAAATAAACAAGTAAAAAAGGTTACGAAGTTTCTTCGGTGCAATCAAGTTTCCTGTACAGCGTATAATCAAGGCCACCGAAAATAGATCTATCTCTCGGTGGCCTCGGTATAATACTGTATGAGCCGCGGCCCATGAAACTCTCAGCCACGGCCGTGGTGGCCTATCCTATACCGTTGTCAGAAGCACGATTATCGCTAACTTTAACCTAATGAAATGAAAACTACTGAGGCTAGAGAGGGCTGCAATTTTGGTATGTTTGATGATTGGAGGGCGGATGATCAACAAACCAATTTGCAGCCCTCCTTCAATGAGGACTAAGATCTGAGGGCGGACAGAAAAAGTGCAGACAGAAAAAAGTGCGGACAGAATAAAGTGCGGACGGACAGACAACGCCGGCACGATAGTTTTCTTTTACAGAAAACTAAAAGTAATATTACAAACAAAAATAAATAAAAGCAATTCATTATCACCATCCTGTCACAACACTCAGTTCGTTGCTTGTTAGTGCTGATAAGGGAAAAGTACGAGGTCAGTGTGGGAGTACTTGCGCGCGTGCGCACCTGTGTTTACGTTCTTTGCTTATGCAACATGATACAACGCCCACCGGTGATTGCCAATAAAAATATATTGCCTCACTGGGAATTCTCCTTAAGAGGAAAAAATGTCACGGCCACTCTGCACTATTTTAGATCCTCATCGGAACTAAAATCTGACAATCTTCGAACACATCATTTTTATTATATTATTATTACTAAAATAATAATAATAATAATAATAATAATAATAATAATAATAATATGTACCACATGCGTTAACCTACAACAAATCGCCAGCAATCAGGTTATACCACTCTCTCTCTCTCTCTCTCTCTCTCTCTCTCTCTCTGTGCATCACGAACAATTCTATAGTAGGTTGCATCTCCCTCTCCTTATCTATTTGTCTATACGTAGTCAAAATACCAAATAAATGTACTGTCATTTGAAATGGCATACGGCGAAGATGTGCGTGTGTGCATATATACATGTATGTATGTATGTGCATATATATATATATATATATATATATATATATATATATATATATATATATATATATATATATATATATATATATATATATATATATATATATATATATATATATATATATATATATATATATGTATATATATTATATATATATATATATATATATATATATATATATATATATATATATATATATATATATATATATATATATATATATATATATATATATATATATATATATATATATATATATGTTATTGTTATGTGTATATAAAAGTAAATATATATATAATGTTATATTTTATTATTTGTATATAAAATTGTATGTATATATATATATATATATATATATATATATATATATATATATATTATGTTATTATATATAGTTATATGTGTATAAATAAGTATATACCCGTATATGTATGTATATATATGTGTATACACTATATATATATATATATATATATATATATATATACTTTTACCTCTTCCACGTATCTCTACATTCTTCGGTCTTCCAGTCCTTCTCCTGCCACATATACAGCGAAGAGAATTCATCCGAATGACTTAAACCATTTTAAATCATTTTTCTTTCACTAGCTTTCAAAACCTACACTTAACTTCCTCGTGTTCCCAGCCTCTTCCCCTACCCCACTCTTCTACACCACCGCTTGTCATCCGACCATCATTGCATATACGTCTGAATATTGATATGACTCGGTCGGTTTTTAGTCTGCCACCGTCCAAGTTACCTTTTATTGCTCGACGTACTCATTTCCACCTAAGCTCACAACTTTCTCACCCTCATATTTACTACCAACTTTTAGTTTTCTGCAAAATGAAACTGTTGAGATGGCTGTTTGTTTGCATGTCCGCACTTCTTCTGTCCGCCCTCAGAGCTTAAAAACGACCGAGGCTAGAGGGCTGCAAATTGGTATGTTGATCATCCACACTTCAATCATCAAACATGCCAAATTGCAGCCCTTTAGCCTCAGTAGTTTTTGTTTTATTTAAGGTTAAAGTTTGCCGTGATCGTGCGTCTGTTACCGCCATAGGTGTCAACAACACAGACAGAACACCACCGGGTCGTGGCTAAAGTTTCATGGGCCGCGGCTGAGAGTTTCATGGGCCGTAGCTAAGAGTTTCATACAGCATTATACGCTGTACAGAAAACTCGATTGCGCCGAAGAAAGTTGGGCGCATTTTTTACTTGTTTAATTTCACTGGTCTCTCTAGTTTTCTCTTCAGTAGCCACATTCATCACTTACAAACGCCCATTTCATAGTCCTTTCAGAACTAATTACTCCTCAAAAGACTTTGGTTCTACTATTACGATTGTTTTTTTGAAGTTTTGCATTACTCCATCCACGAAGAAATTCAACACCCAAGAAGGCGCATGACATCGTCTCAGGTCCGATTTCGCACCAAATCGAATCAATCTCACGCCTACATCTTTTTCTTCTGCGTCACTTTGGTCATTTAAATCAATCCCTCGGATTTCTAAGCCAAGTTTTCCTCCTGAAAGACTCGAACCTTTATTCGCATAATCCTCGTGATTCATTCAAATCCCACCCTTGGATTTCTAGGCCAACTTTTCCTCCCGCCATATATCTTAATCATATAATCCTCTGTTACCTTCTTAGTTCTCTCTCTTCCGTCCAACAGAGTTTCTGATACACTGTACGCATATATACGTACATCCATACGTAAACACGCACACACATATATATAGATGTATGTATACTACATACATACATACATACATACATATATAATATATATATATATATATATATACATACATATATATATATATATATATATATATATATATATATATATATATATATATATATATACATATACATATATATATATATATATATATATATATATATATATATATATATATATATATATATAGAAGAGAGAGGAGAGAGATAGAGAGAGAGAGAGAGGAAAGAGAGGAGAGAGAGAGAGAGAGAGAGAGAGAGAGAGAGATAGTGTTCCTTTTTCATTTTAAATGTAAACACTCACTATTTACGGTTAAGTCCATGAAACAAATATACATAGCGCATATCATCCATCAACCCCAACAAATATCTTGTAAATCAAAGACAGATAATAAAGCAGACACAATATGAGAAACAAATTAAAACAAAATTAAAACAAAATAAAGCCAATAACGATATACAAAATAACACAAAGGTCCATCTGTTAAAAGCCATCAAAATGAAGCGAGATTAGTGTAGCACTCTCCGTTATCGACGTGATGCTACTGTGACGTCACTCTTACGTCACTCAAGCACACTTCTACCCCGGCGCCGGGGACACAGATCCAATGCCCAGGTATTTTCGTAACGGTCAGGTAAGAACCGGTTTGAGGCAACCGATGCACGAGCAGGTTAAGGCCTCTTAAAGGGGATATATGCTGCATTTACCGTTTCCGTTTTGGAAGCTTACGTATTTATGTTGTGGATTAACTTTTTTTCCCGTGTCTTTGTACTATAATTATACGTTCAGTTTCTCTCTCTCTCTCTCTCTCTTTATTATGTACATGAGTGAGAGTATTTTTTATACTTACATATGCACACACATAAATTATAAATATATATATATATATATGTATAGTATATATATATATATATATATATATATATATATATATATATATATATATATATATATATAAGGCAAGTGCCACGAGGGAAAGTGGAAACAAAGGTTGCTAGGTCTTTCAACACATGGTCCTTTACTAACAGACTGATGAGAAATATAAATATAAGGATACAATAAAGCTCATATAATTGACAGATGACATACAGATATCCCTGTGGATAGGGATTATACAGGAACAGATGCACCTGGAATCCAACACAGTTGAAGAATTTGTGGACCTACCAAAACAAAGGAAAATCTATGAGAGGTTTTACAAAAGATTAGGCCCAACTAGCTCGGAAGCAGGGAAGAGTCAAAGGAACATACAGGGGAAGGGACTGACCACCAAAAATTACCTTAGAATGAATAAGCTGACTACATATGTTTGGTAAACAACGACATCTGTGCAAAATGAGCATTTTAAAAAACTATTAAATATACAAATACATGGAAAATATATATGGTAACTAATTAGTAATTAAGTCAGTGATTTTATCTTTAAGGTCATTCTTGAACATTATACTAATACAAGGGTCCAAATAATACATGCCAGGGCTAAGGTTAAAATTTCAGCCGGAAGTAAGCTGTATAATAGCAGATTCTAAAAGATTTCGTGAAGAGCAATCTTTCGATCTGGCAATCACAGAACTGTCAGTCCAGTTGTGAGTGCACTCGGATATGGTTTATCCTTCTTCATATCGAATAGATCCCCACACAAACCATAAGCAAATTTGTTAAAGCATCTACAAAGAAAGGAGAGGAGAGAGAGAGAGAGAGAGAGAGAGAGAGAGAGAGAGAGAGAGAGATGATTTGTGATGGCTACAGCCTGGACATTTGTTATTGTACTTCTGCGACACTCATGATGTTGAAACGTCACTTTAAAGAAATCAACCACTCAGTCGTCCAACTTTTTACTAAATTACCTTTGACTGGGTCTCATTACTTTTATGAATCTCGCAAACTGATAATAATAATAATAATAATAATAATAATAATAATAATAATAATAATAATAATAATAATAATGTACAAATACATAATGTTAAATGTGTACAAAAGTTATTGTTTCCCTTTTACTCATTATGAAAAAAAATCATGATCAAAGTCATTGCAAACCTTGCTTCGGTGCTCATGCAACTCTATCTGGACGTTTAATCATATAAAAATCATTTTCTCAAGACGCCTAAATTCGCTGGTATTTGGATCAACGAAGCTAACACCGTCTCCTCGGGTCAGTAGTTGGACGGATTACCACCAGTGAATTCCAGGTAAGCTCCTGTGGCCATCTCGTAAATACTTTTTTTTTTTTTAAAGGGAGGTGTTCCTTGCTATCATTGCTTGACGAAGTATAGAGAAGTGCAACAAATTCCCAGAAAATTCTCGCCTCGTACAAAATGCTCACTTTCGCCAAAAAATTCCCCGTCAATTCTCATATAAAGGAAAATAGTTGCGCCATCAATTTGGTGGAGGTTTTTATTTAATGGGAAGAAATAATTCCCTGTCATTTCTCATATGGGAAAATAGTTACGTCATCAGTTTGGAGAAGTTTTTTTTTATCAAATGGAAAAAGTGGTTTTTGAAAACAAAGTCGCATTCACATGAGAGACTGTTGTCACCAGTTTCAAGAATCGTTTTTTTGGTCAGAACAAACAAATAAGTTTGACAAAAAGGTACTAAATGCATCCAATGAATCAATCTATTCATATATTTTTTAAAAATTCACGTACCACAGACAATGATGAAATAGAATATGTCACTGGCATTTCAGTGACATCACTATGACGTCATAGTTAAGTCTCTAAGACCTTCGTCAAGGACGAATTTGAAAATAACAGTTTTTATTGGGTCCAGTATATATATATATATATATATATATATATATATATATATATATATATATATTTATAAACATACATACGTACACACACATACATATATATATACAGTATATATATATATATATATATATATATATATATATATATATAATATATATATATATATATATATATATATATATATATATATATATATATATATATATATATATATATATATAAATGAAGAGAGAGAGAGAGAGGAGAATTCCTACTGCTACTTAGTAAGAATTCATTTGGTTTTTATTTTTAGAGCCGTTTGCATTTCTATCGTAAACCGATAAAATCTTCAACCCGAACGTAATGAACCATTAAATACTGTACCAAAATATAATCCTCAAATTATAACTGAACTTTCAACAGCGATAATACTCTGCCTATCTCGCGCACAAACACACACTCTCTCTCTCTCTCTCTCTCTCTCTCTCTCTCTCTCTCTCTCTCTCTCTCTCTCTCTCTCTCTCTCTCATGAATATTTCACCAGACTTCCTTAACATTCACCTTGATACAACTGACATCACGCTAATGGCATATGGCAGTGAAGGACAAGACGTCTATCCTTCAAGACTTCTCTCCCTGCGAAGGAACACCTTGCCCTTCGCTCCAGCCTTCCATGTCCTTCGAATTGTGGACAAGTGTGCGCCGAATACACTGTCATAAACGTACATCCATATAACAATCACACTGTGTGTGTGTGTATACATATATATTTAAAAATATATGTATTATATATACACATACATACATACACATACATACATATATATATATATATATATATATATATATATATATATATATATATATATATATATATATATATATATATATATATATATATATATATCATAAAACATACATGACTATTTCACTGTGCACAAGAATGAAGCCACAAATACCATTTAATATCCAGCTCACTATACCTTGGGAATAACTTGCATCCAAGGAAAATTACAACCGATAAGTGCCGTCCCCGGCAGGATTCGAACCGATACCTAGAGACTAGAAACAACGGTAGATCTTGACTCACGACCACGCGGGTGATCTAAGTCATTGTCTGTCGTACAGAAGAGTTTATACCTTGGTTCTGTAGTCGTGTGTGTGCGAGGATTTTGTATATATGAGAGAGAGAGAGAGAGAGAGGAGAGAGAGAGAGAGAGAGAGAGAGAGAGAGAGAGAGAGAGGAGAGTGGGAGGGAGGGAGGGAGAGAGGGAGGAGAGAGAGAGAGAGAGAGGTGAGAGAAACAGAACCCAAAATGAGAGGGAACACAGAAGGAGAGAGAGAGAGAGAGAGAGAGAGAGAGAGAGAGAGAGAGAGAGAGAGGAACACAGAATGAGAAAGAGAGAGAGAGAGAAACAGGAACCCAGACTGAGAGAGAGAGAGAGAGAGAGAGAGAGAGAGAGAGAGAGAGGAACACAGAAGGAGAGAGAGAAAAGCAGGAACCCAAAATGAGAGAGGAACACAGAGAGAGAGAGAGAGAGAGAGGAGAGAGAGAGAGGAACACAGAATGAGAAAGAGAGAAACAGAACCCAGACTGAGAGAGAGAGAGAGAGAGAGAGAGAGAGAGACACAGAAGGAGAGAGAGAAAAGCAGGAACCCAAAATGAGAGAGGAACACAGAAGGAGAGAGAGAGAGAGAAAGAGAGAAACAGGAACCCAGAATGAGAGAGAGAGAGAGAGAGAGAGAGAGAGAGAGAGAGAGAGAGAGAGAGAGAGAGAGAGACCTTCCTTGCTCATTTCAACAGCATGCAAACTCAATCATCCAATCACTAATGACATGCCGCATGTCAGTCATGGTCCAAACACAGACACCTTGAAGGAACAGCCAGAAGAAATGCAATTCTTTTTCCTCCTTCATATATTACCACAGCCAACGTTCTCATATGCTTCATAAACTATATAACGGTACTCTTGAGAATGATTTGCTGAGTGTATTATTATTATTATTATTATTATTATTATTATTATTATTATTATTATTATTATTATTATTATTATTATATTATTATTATTATTATTATTATTATTATTATTATTATTATTTAGAGGGTGAACCCTATTCATATGGAACAAGCCCACGGGAGACATTGCATGACTTGCAATCTATGCTTCCAAAGAATAAGTTGCTCATTAGGAAGTGAGAGAAAGTAAATTGAAATAAAGAAAGAGATCTCACTTCATGAATAGAAAAAATAAATTAATAAATAGATAGAAATATATTAAAATGAAAGGAGAATAGCACTAGGATTGCAGTGCTTTGCATCTTCGCTTGAACTTTTGAAATAGATAAAAACAAGTAAAAAATGCGCCGAAGTGTCTTCGGCGCAATTGAGTTTTCTGTATGGCCACCACTGCGTATAATCAAGTCCACCCAAAATGGATCTATCTTTCGGTGGTCTCGGCATGTGCTGTATAGACCGCAGCCCATAGGCTTTTAACCTCAGGCGGTGGTGGCCTATCCTATATCGTTACCAGAAGCACGGTGCTTCTTAACCTTAAATCAAATAAAAACTACTGAGGCTAGAGAGGCTGCAATTTGGTAACCCAGTGTCTGGAGGGTGGGTAATCAACATTCCTATTTGCAGCCCACTCTGGCCTCAATTTAGATCTGAGCGGACAGAAAAAGTTCAGACAGAAAAAGTGCAGACGGACAAAGCCAAACTGCGTAGTTTTCACAAGAACACTAAAAATAAAGGATTTTGATAATATATCTTTAAGGATGTTCTCTTTTGCTCCCTAATTCGTATAACAGCAATCTTAAGATTTTGTTGATAATAGATAAAAGTAAATATTAAAAATGCCCGTATATTCTCAAAAGTCTCCCTACCTTCATTTAGAGCATGAAATTATTTTTCGCTGAGTAAGTACTGAATAAGGCCCATACGCTAAGTACCTGCTATAAAATATAATGTATCTGGTATCATATTACAGGAATTTAATTCTAACCACAAATAAATTAGTTACTAAACTATCATAAAAAAAATAATAAACTGACTGAGATATACTATAGAATATCAACAAAAAGTCCATAGTTTTATTGACATTATGAAGTGCCACAATGAGCAAGATTTGGTTTTCATATCATTAAACTTGAAAATGTATATTATTAATTAACAACAAAATTTCTGAGTTTTGCAATAAGCCAGACACAATTGAGCTTCGCTTCTTTTTAATCTCTTTAATTAAGAAGTCCGTGAAGAGGATTAGAAAAAAAAAAACCTCTTGAGAAAAACCCAAATCTGACTTTGGTTCTCGAACTAATCGGAACTTTAACAGAAGACACCTCTCTTTCTCTCTCTCTCTCTCTCTCTCTCTCTCTCTCCTGGTTCCGATTCCTTCAACCTACCTCTGGCACATCCGTAAGTCAATTATTCACCTTCGTATTCTTCCGCCTCCTCCCTCATACTTTCCTTGGAACTCTCTCTTTCTCTCTCTCTCCTCCACCTTTCCAACCTTTCCCTAAATCCGCACCCTTGCCTCCCTATTGACCCACACAACGATGACGTCAGTGTGACGTCAAACAAACGTCATCAAACTCAAGGGGAAAGGTAAATAAACCAGAGCCAGCCAGCCTCAATGCGGCGTTACTAATGGGGCCATTTCCCCCGGGGGCTCAGGGCCCTGCCAGCGGCCCCCGTTTCTCGTTGCCTAAAGTTGGTCTATCAGCTTTTCGCATATTGAGTCCGCATGTGTCCTTCAGAATGGGTTGCTCATTGATTAAGCTAAATGATGACGTAGAATGAGGGCCAATGCATTTGTTTCATTGGGGGGCTGGGGTGAAGGTTCAGCCTGATATATACTTAATTTGGAAAAATTAATATTATTAATAATAATAAAATGGTGAAAATGATGTCATTGTGAACATATATCAAAAAATATATATACACTGACATCGTTGTGAACTTCTTCACAATTCTAGTGACATGCAATTATGGGATTTTTATAAAGAATAATAATAATAATAATAATAATAATAATAATAATAATAATAATAATAATAATAATAATAATAATATTCGTAGGCAACATTCACTACGTAAAATACACCATAAAGAACTTATATGCAATTAAATACAGTTTACTTTGCATACATTCTAATACTTATCGCACGAAATACATAAACAAATGCCTTATGATGCGTATATAACGCATCCTTTAAAAAAAAAACAAATACATTTGCTCGCATACATGCTCACAAGAAACTTCTCATAGAACGAATAAGGTATTAGGTATAAGGTAGCAGGTATAAGGTATAAGGTTATCGTATGGTCTTGGCACCGGTTCAAAGGAGAGCATTTTGGCAGGTGTTAGTAAACGATGTGTTGGGAACCGGAGATCCCGAACCAAACGAATCCACATTTCACCTGCTGAGTGAAGGGAAGACTGTACAAAGACAGTTCCCTTCGGTAGGCGAATGATATGCACACAGACACACATATATATGTTTATATATATACATACATACATACATATATATATATATATATATATATATATATATATATATATATATATATATATATATATATATATATATATATATATACACATACGTGCGTGTGTGTTTTTATGTGTATATTGTAAAGATAATTATAATGTTTAAATATGCATATATATATATATATATATATATATATATATATATATATATATATATATATATATATATATATATACATATACATATATATTACACACACACATATATAATCATGGACACTTCCCACTTAAAAAAATGGATAAATAAAATAAATCAACATACATGAAGTGAAACTTCTTACTAATACGACCCATTCCAGAAATGGAAGATGCGTCGTCTTACCTGGTCTTTATTATTTTAAGAAATAATGGAGGAATGGAGCAGAAGCCTGGGTCTAATCCCAAAGGATAAGGTGGACCCGCTTCTTAAAAAAATGACTTTTATAAGAGAAATCAAAACTGCGCCAATCTCTTGACGAATCCTCCCCCCCCCACGTCACCTCTCATGCAGCTGTGCTATTAATTTTTACGTAACTATAGAAATTTCCAGCGTTTCAACAATATAATTTGAGGCTTAAAACCTATGAAAGATTTCCCAAAAATAAATTTCAAACTAAGACTTTTTTTTTTAAGTATTCATGTGCATGGTAAGTGAAAGTTGCGCACAAAATAATGCAATCACTCAATCATTTGTACAAACACGAGACAATTTACATACTGTCAATTTCACAGAAAAGCTCTAAAACGTACAGAAATCACAAAAATTATTTTCAAACCGAGATCACCCTATAAGATAAATTCAAGTTATTCTGTATCAGTCAGATTTAAACTTATTACCCAATTTTTTGAGTCAATAAAAAAAAGTGACAGACGGACAAACGGAGTAGACAGAAGGTCGTCTTCTGCTTATTTTCCGAACTATTCTGAGGTGTGTGTGTGTGTGTGTGTGTGTGTGTGTGTGTGTGTGTGTGTGTGTGTGTGTGTGTGTGTTGGATGGAAATGTGGTTGTTGGGGGAGGGGTGGGGGGAGAAGTTAGGTTTTAGCAGGAAGGTAGGCTATATAAAACGATTACTGATGTTTGTTAGTTTTCTGCACAGGAGTCTCCTTCACGATTCAGACGATTGATAACTATCATTATTCTCTTCTCTCCTCTGAATCCAACTCAATTTGAGGAAACGATTAATTGTTGAATGTACATACAAGCATACAACACACACACACACACACACACACACACATATATATATATATATATATACATATATATATATATATATATATATATATATATATATATATATATATATATATATATATATATATAATACAGCCATAATTCACATTCACACAGGCATACGGCGAATATATACGGACGCGTGCGTTTACGTGAACATTAAAAAAAAAATCATACAACAAAATAGGATCTGACATCGTACCAAACTAGATGCAACTGAAAACCCTGTGGGCTGCGGGGTCAGTATATAAAAAAAAAAAAAACAAGACACACGGATCTGAAAATACCACGAAAAATATAAAAGCATCGTTATATAAAAAAAAAAATATGCAACAAACAACGAGGCTTAAATAGAAGGCTTTTCCTTTTTAATACTTTACACGGTAAAATTAGCCAGGCAGATCAATTATCCCGTTACAAAAATGATTATTTATTCCCACCAACATCCTGATACTCCAAATGAGAGAGAGAGAGAGAGAGAGAGAGAGAGAGAGAGAGAGAGAGAGAGAGAGAGACTGGTTCTTTGACCTTTAATCAGTAACGAGCCAAGACTAAATCGGTTCCGAAAATTCGAGGGGTCTTAAAAGTGCAATTCAAACTGTCCTGGACATATTTACATTTCAGTAATGCTCCGAGGTAAATGTCATCCAAGGAAAGAGAGAGAGAGAGAGAGAGAGAGAGAGAGAGAGAGAGAGAGAGAGAGAGAGAGAGAGAGAGAGAGAGAGAGAGAGAGAGGATGGTTATTTTGAGGAACTGGTAAGCATGCAGCTGTACTGGCGCGTGTTCTGAGTACACACCCACCCACATATATACACACTGGAACACACCCACATGAATAAATAAATAACAAATATATGCAGATATATAAGTATAAGTATATATATATTAATATATATTTTTATATATATATATATCCGGCAAAATTTGTCGAGTCTCTATACAAATATGTCTCTCTCTCTCTGTAATTCTCTCTGGAGTCTCTCTCTCTCTCTCTCTCTCTCTATATATACACACACACATATATGTGTGTGTGTATATATATATATGTATGTCTGAGTGCGTATATTTATGTGGTGTATATATATATACATATGTGTGTGTGTGTGTGTTTATGAGAGAGAGAGAGAGAGAGAGAGAGAGAGAGAGAGAGAGAGAGAGAGAGAGAGAGAGAGAGAGAGAGATACACATTTTTGTCAAAGAGACTCGACAAATTCTGCCGGACACTCCGCTGTGAAAAATACCAAGCAAGCATTACACAACCGCAATAACATAACAAAACACAACAATTCTGTAACAGCCATTTTCCCTTCTGTGTACTGATCTCCTCCTGCACCCAGGAGTGCAAGGAACTCCCACTGTTTCTTGCAATTCCTTGACGATGACCTTTCCTAAACAAACGGTAGAAGGTTAACCTTAATGATCAAAGGTCGCTCCTTGGACCTTGATTTTTACTCCGGTAAACTCGGTAATTACTCGGTTACTGTAAACTGGTAAGTCAGATAGCTTACGCAACGATAATCCCAGACTATTTAAGGTATAATGTCACGCAATGCGCTTGAGAATTATGGATGGATGACTGCATGAGTGCTCTGAAAGCTGCGTACAAAAGTGTTAGTCTCGTTACTCGTGCAAATTTGTATTTTCCTTTCCACCAAAATATTTCATCTTTGGTGTCAGGCCAAATGGAATCAAAACAATTCGGTTAAATAAACTTGTACCGCATTATGAATGAGTCTAAAGATGACTTGCCAAGATACTGCATTTGAAAAAATTTTTGTTAAAATTAAATGGGGCATTTTATACCTTCGCCATACACGCTCCATACTACTAAAGCGTACTTTAAAATAATGTGGATTTTCTTCATAAAACATCAGATCATTTATTCTCTCTTCTACTGCAGAGAAAACCACAATTTAATTAAACAACTTATGCTCAAATCGCGAAGCAATCGAGTATTGTTGTATACGAACTTAAGATTTTCTGATGAATTGCTCTTATCGGTTGTGAAGATTTGATGCTTGCTTTTTTTTAACTGCTAGTTCTATGGCGTAACTGTCCTACTATACAACTGTAGCTCAAAGATGCAGTCGCAGTTCTCAGGCTGAATCGCAGTTTTAGGTTGCTATTTAAGTTAGATATTAAAATGTCAGTTGATATATCAGCTCCTGCAAATTTGATGCTTGCTCTTTTTGACAGCTAGTTCTATGGTGTAACTGTCCTACTACACAACTGCAGCTCAAAGATGCAGTTGCAGTTCTCAGGCTGAAGAACAGTTTATGTTGCTATCAAGTTCGATAATCGTCAGTTCTGGATCGAGGTTAAGGCTCTGGTGGGCAATTAGGTTTCGCTGCTTCAGACATATTTCTATGAAGCTGAAAAATTATTTAGAAGTGCAACTGTAATTAGACTTTCTTTATGTTGGCTTTATTTATTTATTTTTTTATTTTTTTACGAAATTCAACTTTTGTGCTGTAACCAGCGGACGTTTTCTTTCTACCCATTGCCAATGGAAACGCAATTTCCTCCGAAAGTATATAATTTTATCAACATAAATCAAATTTCGCCTGAAAATTGAGACCCACGTGCCGCCTTTCCCTTCGATAAACTGAAATTCGAAATTAGGTATTGATTTACCGCTTTCAATGGATCCGTCTAATTGTACCCCAAAAAGGGTCATAAGCCTTCAATCACATACAGGTTGAAAAGTTCAGTTCATTAATAAGGGCACCCACGCACTTTAAGTCTCATCAACAACTTTAAACCGCTTATTGACATGAAAGGTCGCCGGGAAATAAAGGAAGGAAATTTGTTCCCCTTAACTTTTGACATTTCTTCAATTTTTTTTTTTTTTTGGACACAAGTAAAATATCTAATATTTTCTCGCATTTCCTACATAAATAATGTGTCATCAAATTATTTTTGTAAATATCAATCTTCTCTCTAGCCCCATATTTAGCTTCAGAAGTGTGTGTGAGAGAGAGAGAGAGAGAGAGAGAGAGAGAGAGAGAGAGAGAGAGAGAGAGAGAGAGAGAGAGAGAGAGAGAGAGAGAGAGAGAGAGAGAGAGAGAGAGAGAGAGAGAGTTTCCACTGTATAATTTCAGTTTTAATGCTGGATTTTTTTTTTTACATTTTATTAAATGTCAGTTACGACTATTTTCGTGAAAAATATATTCTCCGTCCGTCGCACTCTCTTCTTAAGAGAGAGAGAGAGAGAGAGAGAGAGAGAGAGAGAGAGAGAGAGAGAGAGAGAGAGAGAGAGAGAGAGTTCCCACTGTATAATTTCAGTTTTAATGCTGGATTTTTTTTTATTTCATTAAAAGTCAGTTATGACTATTTTTGTGAAAAATATATTCTCACTCCGTCGCTTTTTCTTCTTAGGGAGAGAGAGAGAGAGAGAGAGAGAGAGAGAGAGAGAGAGAGAGAGAGAGAGGAGTGCTCCATCGAATTTCAGTGCTGCTAAATTTCCCATTTTCCATCAATCCCTGCCACGGCCCTATTGACCCAAAGTGTGACGTCACAACAACGCCACGGACACGTCACTGGCGTAAAAGGCAAAACAGGGATGTTTTAAATAGAAGACTTCAAAGGGAGGCGGGGGAGGGGGCGGGAGGGAAGGGGGGTTGTTTTTGCTGAAGAGTGGAAAACATGCGCTGGGTGGAACAACAATAATCGAGACCACCAATATTCGCACGTTTACCTGGAAAGTCGCTTATGTCCGCCCGCTCTCTCTCTCTCTCTCTCTCTCTCTCTCTCTCTCTCTCTCTCTCATGCACCTATTTCTCGCTTCGCCTTTCATTCTCGTGCTCTGTCTTCCTCCTCCCCATTGTTCCTTCTACTCCTCAATTCACTTAATCTTATTTCCTTTCTCCTCCCATTCTCCCCCTCCCCCAAATCTCTCCTCCCCCACTATTTATCCCAGCCCCACCATCTTCCTTCATGTTGGTCAGTTCTTACTTCTTCTCTCGTTATTTTCTTTTATTTCTTCTTGCATGTCATTGTATTGCTCCCCTGTTCCTTTTGTTCCAAGTTTTTCGCAACTGAGTTTTATTCTCCTCTGCATTTCCTCGTAACCTCTCTCTTCTTCATTATTTGCTCTTTGACCTTTTCCTTCTCCTTTATGATCTTTTTTACTCGACACATCTTCGTTCTCCACCAATTCCTCTCTCTCTCTCTCTCTCGTTTATCTTCTATTCCTTCAATAATTCCATTTCCCCCCCCCCCTCTCCTATTTCTCTTCATGCTCTTTTTTCCTCATTCCCTTCTCTACTCCATTATTATTAATAATCTCCTCTTATTCCTACGTCCCCTTCCGTCTTTTCCACGTTCCTCTTCCCTTCCATTTCATTTCCCCTTTTCCTCTCACTCCCTCTACATCTGCCCTTCGTACTTTTCTCCAAAATATCGCCCATCCTTTAATCGGGTTTAATTTTAGAGAGGTTTTTCTGTTCCCCTCTCCCTCGACCGCTTCAAAAAATCCAGGGCCTCTCCACGTGGTTCATTTCAAAGACGAAACTTGGTTCAGCGTATTAATATAGTTACTGAATATTACCAGTCATCATACTCTTCGTCAGCCGGACTGCCGATGGTGAATTTCAGTGCTATTATCTATATCGAAATTGTGAAATATGATACAGAAGTATGATGTGAAGTGTTAGCGGGCGCAGGTGTATAATCCGAAATACGAAAACGGCCATAATTTGAAATAGTTCACCGTCCACACTACACAGTAAAATGGTGTGCACGGTACTATAATTTGGAATGAAGCACGGTACAGTACCACAGTATAAATATTTATTTGAAGCTGAAAACGCTACAGCACGCAGTCTGAAAAAAAGGGTACTTTCAATTATTAGCTGCTAAAATTAGAGAAATGAGCAACTAAGAGCACCTGTTCAGATTATAATAATAATTAATTCTGTCTGCCTTTTTCTCCCTTAAAAATGAGCAGATGGTGTCTCCCTCTCACGGTAGTAAGTGCCTACAATTTGAGAATGCGGTTGCTAGCCTCACGCCCTGCCATGGTTGACTGCACCCAACACTGTTTTATCAATCGGTCGAACGACCAGGAATGTCATCAACCTGCACGTAAAACCTTATGATAAGAAATTAAAGCCCACACATTCAAACACTGAAGCTTACTGGAGTTATTTCCTGACATTTGTAAATGTTCAGGGCATAAAAAATTGCTCTAGACATTTATTTGCTAACATTCAAACATTTAAGCTTACTGGGGGGTATTTTCCTGACGTCTGTAAATGTTCAGGGTATAAATAACTGTTGTAAATACTCATTTGTTAACCTTCAAACATTTAAGCTTACTGGAGGCGCTTTCCTGACATTTGTAAATGTTCAGGGCATAAAAAATTGCTCTAAATATTCATTTGTTAACACTCAAACATTTAAGCTTACTGGAGATATTTTCTTGACATTTGTGAACATTAAGGTCACAAAATATTTGTTCTAAATATTCATTAGCTAACCTTCAAACATTTAAGCTTACTGGAGGTATTTTCCTGATATTTGTAAACATTCAGGGCATAAAAGCTTGGTCTGTATATTTATCTGCTAACTCTCAACATTTAAGCTTACTGGAGGTATTTTCCTGACATTCGTAAATATTCAGGGAATAAAAATTTCTTATAAACATTCATTTGGCAACCATCAAACATTTAAGCCTACTGGGGGTATTTTCCTGACATTTGTAAATATTCAGGGCATAAATTTTCTTAAAAACATTCATTTGGCAACCATCAAACATTTAAGCTTACTGGAGGTATTTTCCTGACATTTACAGATATTCAGGGAATACAAATTTCTTATAAACATTCATTTGGCAACCATCAAACATTTAAGCTTATTGGAGATATTTTCTTGACATCTGTCATAAAAATATGTTCTAAATATTCATTTGCTAACCTTCAAACATTTAAGATTACGGGAGGTATTTTCCTGATATTTGTAAACAGTCATGGCATAAAAGCTTGTTCTGTATATTTATCCGCTAACTCTCAAACATTTAAGCTTACTGGAGGTATTTTCCTGACATTTATAGATATTCAGGGAATACAAATTTCTTATAAACATTCATTTGGCAACCATCAAACATTTAAGCTTACTGGAGGTATTTTCCTGACATTTGTAAATATTCAGGGCATAAAAATTTCATATAAACATTCATTCGGCAACCATCAAACATTTAAGCTTACTGGAGGTATGAAAGGTTGTTCTAAATATAATTTTCAATTGAAAATTAAACTAAAGCCGCCCAATAGCTCCCGACAATACTCATTCAACAAGAGTATATTTTCTTCAACGTAAGGAAACGGAGCGCTAGAGCTGCATAAATATATCCTAGCTGCAGGATATATTTAGGAAACAGATTCCAATAACGACAATGGACGTAGGTGTTGTTGCCGACGCAACATTCCAAAAGACGTGAGCCTAAAACATTCAGTAATAATCTACTCGTACGAGGTGGCAGATCAAATCTCGTGACATTTCACGGAACGTAAGTTATACATCGACGGATGGTCTCTTGTTTGCCAGTGTTTCATAAGTTGCATTTTAATAAGAGATCTTTCACACTCGCAATTGATCCCTGATTCCCCTTTTCCTGCCGAGAGCAACCAGATTCGCTGAACAGCAGCACCGACATGCAGTAAATGTTTAGCCTCGCTTTCGAACTTCCCAGTTCCAGAGGTCCTTTATTCCTCACACCGTGGGACTGCGGAACAGTCTCCCTGCTGAGGATGTCGTGCAGTTGGAACTTCTTCAGAAGTTCAAACGAAGATGCAATGCATTACTACCCCTCAGGGTATTCTCCTTGCACCTTATTCTTTGGAAGCTTGAATTTCAAGTCAATGGCCCCTGTGGGCTTGCTCCATACCAACAGAGTTCATCTTCAATAATAATAATAATAATAATAATAATAATAATAATAATAATAATAATAATAATAATAATAATAATAATAATAATAATAATAATAATTGTAAGTAAAATAGCATACTTGTTAGAAAAAACAGTTAACAATTTAAGCAATGGCCCCTGTAGGCTTGCTCCATACGAACAGAGTTCATCTTCAATAATAATAATAATAATAATAATAATAATAATAATAATAATAATAATAATAATAATAATAATAATAATAATAATAATAATAACTGTAAGTAAAATAGCATACTTGTTAGAAAAAACAGTTAACAATTTAAGCAATGTGTTGGACCTTTTCCTGTCGGAGCGTCTCAGGGGATGTCCTACATATGAGGATGCATATAAATCTCTGAAAAAATGAGACAATATCGGACCTCAAGATAATTCTAATAGACAGAAGTTGTTCAACAATCTCTTTCTCAAACTATTTTTTTGGCATAATTAATGGAATTAATTCCAAACCACCACAACCAAATCCACCTAAGTTTAGATGTCATACACTGGAACTGACTCGCATTCACCCCGGCAGGACAACCCTCTACACAGTGAATAATTCTATGAAAATTAAATAGTGCAACCTCTACCAATTGCACTGGATCTAAATCTCACCTAATGAAATGTACGTGGACCCTTCTCAACCACATTTCATTGTGCGCCCTTAACCAGGCGTCTGGGATGGCTAACACACTAAAAGTTTTGGTAACCTATTTAACAATGAAAAAATAGAGTAAAGTTTATGTTTCAGTGGAAAATATAAGGGGTATGCGACTCCTTCCACTGACTTTCTTTCTCAATTCTATATATATATATTTTTATAGACATATATATATATATATATATATATATATATATATATATATATATATATATATATATATATTCAGCAGGTAGGATAATAGGGTCTCCTAACAACTACCATCCCTAAGACACAAGCTGAACGATTTTTGAACATTATTTTCGGCAGTTACCGGTGATACCACTAAGCTACCATGACTTATGGTAGCTCGCTCTCCACTACCCTAGCTGAAGCCCACAGCAATCGACTAACTATCGTGTGTGTATTGCACTGCTTAAGGATAGCAGGTACGAAGGAGTTTTCTGAAACTGGCATACCTGGGATCGATTCCGGGACAATCCCTGCCGAGGAGAGGCTGTACCACTTGCGTTTGCAAGGTCTGCAGTTCACTTCTGGCATACCGCCCACTAGTCGACCCAACTGTGGTTAAGTAACCGCCTCAGCTGCGGTTACATGGCAATCAATGCACACATAACGTAAAAGAATGGACAGAAAAAAATAGTTTCTCTCTTTCCATTTTTATTTTTATTTTAGAAACATTACATACACTCTGTGGGAACTGGTGATTAAATTGTACACAAATACATTTCTTGAATGATGAATATGTTCAGTGTAAAGTTTTTGTTGTATTTCAGATATATTCTTTTAGATATATTTTTTCACAGCATCACAAAACGCGTCCATCAGACTATGAGGAAAACGGCTCAAAATAAACATTGTGTAATTAGGAAAATAATCAGTAAAATGTCTTTTATGACGCACGCCTACTAAACTAAAGTGTTTTATTTTCTTACTGTGTTAACTCATTAGAACAAATTATCTAATTTACGACAGTATGTTTACCCGCTAAATGAATTTATGATAGTAAATATACCTGCAAATTGAATTGAGCGTGTAAATTCAAATTTTAAATTGTAATTAGTGCTATATACTTGCAGTTAACTTCATTCACCAGCAAAACTAAACATGATGTGCCGAAAAGCTATGCAGTTATGATGTTCAACGTATATAAACTTTAAAAGTGAAATTTGTGAGTAATTTTGAATGGAGATTAAAACAAAATAATGTTATATTTGTGTTTACCGGACTCCAACATCCATAAATTAATCCATTTTATGAATTACAGTTGGCGGAATCCTTTCCTTAATTACGTGAGTGACGACCGAGTGCATAAAATAATCCATTTTAATCCGGTTATGGGGCAATTCTGAAATTCTTCAGCTGACACATTAGCGAATGTAAATACGCAATTACAAATATCACAATGAAAACGATCTCCCTTCAGTTATTATTATTATTATTATTATTATTATTATTATTATTATTATTATTATTTATTATTATTATTATTATTATTATAAAGAAGATGAAACCTACTCATATGGAACAAGCCCACCAAAGGGGCCACTGACTTGACATTCAAACTTCTAAAGAATATGGTGTTCATTAGGAAGAAGCAAGAAGAGGTAAAAAAGAAAAATAAACTAATGAATTAATAAATTCATAAATAGATAAAAATGTATCAAAATGCAATGAGAATGGCATTAGGGCAGTAATGCATTAAAAATGGAAGCTTTTAAGAGAGAGAGAGAGAGAGAGAGAGAGAGAGAGAACTCTCAGCTTAAGACTGGGACGAAGTTTCTTACAAAACTTCACATTACACAACAATCACATTCCCATCTTAGCTCGCTAGGTAGGAACTTATGTAAGGTAAAAAAAAAAAAAACTTATAAACATCAAAAAGAAAACCGAAAATTGAATTTCCATTTCTAACGGCGCAAACTTCAACAGAATAATATACACTTATCGTTATGCCGCTGGAGACCGCCTGCTATTGACCGCCTTGGGGGTGGGGGTGGGGAGTGGGGAGGGGCAGTGACGTCACGAGTACGTCATAACCGAGAAACCTAGAGATGCGATCGCACTGATGAAACTTCTGGTCCTCATGAATAATAATCAACGTAAAATTTGAACACGCCCGCGATGATGAAGTGCACACACACACAAACACACACACACACACACACACACACACACACACATATATATATATATATATATATATATATATATATATATATATATATATATATATATATATATATATATATATATATATATATATTATATATATTACCATAGGTGAATAATAAGGTCCTCACCGGTTTCGACTTGCCGTGGAAATAAAGTCGAAACAGGTCAGAACCTACACCCCGTCTCTTAATTTTCACCCGTGGTAATGAGTGACAAATGAATCACGTGATAAAATGATTATAATCATATATGTATATATATAGATATACATATATATATACATATATCTATATCTATATGAATGCATTATACATATGCCATATGCATACATACAAACATTATATATATATATATATATATATATATATATATATATATATATATATATATATATATATATATATATATATATATATATATATGCATATATATATGATGCGATTCGTAGGCGATGCTGAACGCTTACGTTGCTCACTGCTATATCCAATTGTGCTAATTTAGAACTAAGTAGTGAATTATATACCTGGTAGTTACTTGATGGTACAGCTTGCAGCTATGCTAAAGTTGGCCATAACATCGTCACCCTCAAAATATTTGCTCAAAAACAGGAA
>NC_089796.1:71746362-71773862 GCF_040412425.1 Macrobrachium rosenbergii | reverse complement strand
CCCTATGACGTCACCAACACGTCACACTGTCACAACCGGGTCGTTCTGGTATGGCTGGAAAGGAGAGGGCAGGGGAAATAAATGGAAAAAAGGAGAGAGAGAGAGAGAGAGAGAGAGAGAGAGAGAGAGAGAGAGAGAGATGGGAGCAGAGGATTATTAGCTTGGAATAGTTTTATGTACTTTTCACGTAAAGATACATTGGGAATTTCTTTACCTTCCTTAGCTAAACCCAACCTTAGCCCTTACCAAAATTTCTGAACTGTACTTTGTGGCAATACCATAAAAAAAAAAGTTTTAAAGCTTATCAACCAGTGACAAATTTTTCAACCCTCGTAAGAAAAAAATGATAACCTCATTTCTTTACAGAAATAACGACTGAAAGATTTTTGCAAATTTCAAACAGCAATTTTTTGATCTTCGAAACATTCGGCATAAATTCTTGTGAATTACACTTTCTTTGTTGATTGGACTCAATGATGTGATTGCTGGGTCACATCATGTCCTCTATTTGTGGCTGCTAGGTCATTCCGTGTGCCTTTATTGAAGGATACTAGTTCATCTCATATGCCCCCAAATGTAGCTAATTGGTCGTCTCATTTCCTACTATTTATGGCAACTAGGTCATATCACGCGTTTCTGCTTGGGGCTGCTAGGTCACCTCCCGCGCTTCCATGTCATCTCTTTTGTCCCAACTTGTGGCTGCTGAGTCATTTCATGTGTCTTCAAGTGTGGTATCTGGATTCCCATGTGTCCTTCGCGGTTGCTGGACGCCTCAAGGGCATATCTTTGTAGCGGCTGGGTAATCTCATGCATCTCCTTATGCATATAGCCGCTGGGTCATAACATGAACCTCTATTTCTTGCTGATGGGTCGTAACATGAGCCTCTCTATCCAGCTGCTGGGTCATAACATGAACCTCTCTATCTTGCTGCTGGATCATAACATGAGCCTCTATTTATAGGTGCTGGGGCATAACATAAACCTCCATTTCCAGCTGCTAGATCATAACATGAACCTCTATTTCTTGCTGATGGGTCATAACATGAACCTCTATTTCTTGCTGCTGGGTCATAACATGAACCTCTATTTCTTGTTGCTGGGTCATAATATGAACTTCAATTTCTCGCTACTGGGTCATAACATGAACCTCTATTCCTTGCTGCTGGGTCATAAGATGAACCTCTATTTCTTGCTGCTGGGTCATAACAAGAACCTCCATTTCTTGCTCAAGGTCATAAAACGAACCTTTGTTCCTAACGGCTCGGTCATAATGCGAACCTTCATTTCTGGTTACCGGATCATAATAAGAACCTCAATTTCTTCCTGCTGGGTCAAAACAAGAACCTCCATTTCTTGCCGAAGGTCATAAAACGAACCTTTGTTTCGAACTGCTCGGTCATAACACGAACCTTCATTTCCGGCTGCTGGATCATAATAAGAACCTCTATTTCTTGCTGCTGCGTCATAAAAAGAACCTCCACTTCTTGCCGAAAGTCATAAAACGAACCTTTTTTTCGAACTGCTCGGTCATAACACGAACCTTCAATTTCTGGTTACTGAATCCTAATATGAACCTCCATTTCTTGCTGCTAGGCCATAACAAGACAAGAACCTCTATTTCTTGCTGAAGGTCATAAAACGAACCTTTGTTTCTAACTGCTCGGTCATAACACGAACCTTCATTTCTGGCTGCTGGGTCATCTCTCTTGCCTAGATTTGCGGCGGCTGAGTCACCTTAGGTCCCTGTATTTGCAGCTGATAGGCTGTCTCATGTGCCTGTGTGTGGTTTCTGGGTCATCTGGTGTGAATCATATTTGTGGCTGCTGGGTCAACCTAAAGTACCTCTATTTGTGGATGCTGCGTCATTGCAAGTGCCTCTATTTCTGGCTGCTGGGTCATCTCTTGTGCATCTTTCTATGTCTGTTGGGCCATCTCACGCTCGCTAGGGACATAATGGATTTTGGGTTTGCTCCATAAGAGAATACTTTTCTTACTGTTCATGCTTGTATTGCTTCTAACAAAAGATAATAATCAGAAAATGAAAGTAAAACCCTTTTACTGCTAAGCTCTCCCACCAAAACAATATTAAATATAACATTAACATGGCATCTTGGCAGAATGTAGACAAGCTATTATAGCAGTGGTCTAAATTTGGTAAAAAGAGAACCGTAAATTAATATCAGAAAGGCTGACTGATCTACAGTTACGATGGCTATACTAAACGTTGTCTGACAAATTCTAAATCAGTTTTAAATTCTAAAAATTTCTAAATCAACTCTCATTCCAACATCACCGCTAGGTGCAACTTCAGCTCTTCGTTGGGTAAGTCGGTAGAGCTGTGGACTGGAACTCGCTGGGCCGGAGTCCGATTCCCCGGCCGGTTGATGAAGAGTTAGAGGAATTTATTTCTGGTGGTAGAAATTCATTTCTCGCTATAATGTGGTTCAGATTCCACAATAAGCTGTAGGTCCCGTTGCTAAGTAACCAATTGGTTCTTAGCCACGTATAATAAGTCTAATCCTTCGGGCCAGCCCTAGGAGAGCTGTTAATCAGCTCAGTGGTCTGGTAAAACTGAGGTATACTTAACTTAGGTGCAACTTCTGTTGAAATAAAAGTTAAAATAAGAGATTCTAGGAAACTGAACATAATTAATCTGCTGAATCACTGACCAAAAAATATACCTTATAAAACCCACGGGAAATAACATAGTAGGCTTTAATTGAAAGTACAACTGAGAAAAGGAGAGTTTCGAATAAACAAAAATTTATGCTTATGTAAGAAGACTACTTTAAGACAATGACAATTGATTTTTGAAGTAATGCTAAATATATAATATACAATATACTAATATAACAACAACAATAATAAAAAACAAATATGAATATAATAAAACCAGTATGTAATGCAAACTAAACCATGAAAGCCTTAGCAAACGAAATAGGTCACTTTGATAATATAGATAAACCGTAATACTGTATAATGAAACAACATAATCCAAACATTATCGTAAACATGACAGCAAGTGCAGAAGGCGATGCTGGTAATAATGAACACAGAAATAAAATAAAATAAAAACATTTGTACAAACGATAGGATACAAAACTGAATGTTCACCGGATCAAGACAAACATTACCAAGAACATGTTACCAAATGCTTTAGATTAATAACGCTAAATCAAACAAATAAATTAGTTGTTCATCGTTCCGTCCCACAGGCAATTAGGTGATCCCGTCCCACAGGTAATGAGATGACGTCATTCGACATGGGGGCGTCCTCTAATGCGCTGCATATGAGGTCATATGCTCAGGTACTTCTATTGTGGTGACATAATTTCTGACGGCCTGAAGTCTTTCAGCTATGAACAGCGAAGGTTAGCTGCTTGTACATGTACACGGAACAGGGAAAATACTTCGAGATTTTATACGGCTCTTGATTGGTCATGAAGCCGAGTCTCGCATTCACCTCAAGCTGTGCACTGTAGGCATTACTGAAGGGTGCTTGCAAACAACCCTTCGGCCTCTAGCTGCGCCGAATTTCTAGCCTCTTACTTTACCTCCACTCCCTCTTCCTCCCTTCCATCTTGCTGTCCAACTTCTACAACTATGACTTCTTAGTGCAAATATGGGGTTTCCTCCCAGTTTAATTAACCTTTAGGCCCTTGTACTTCATCTCATTTGCTTTCCAGGTCGCTTTATCTTGCTGTCCAGTCACTCCAACTCCCTCTTTTCACTCCCTTAGCGCTGAATGGCTGAAGTTGTCCCAGAGAGAGAGAGAGAGAGAGAGAGAGAGAGAGAGAGAGAGAGAGAGAGAGAGAGAGTTAAGATGAGAAATTCCTCTATACTACAGCATAACAAAAACACATAATGGTAAGTGAAAGGGTATAAAAATCGTTGAGTAGGTTTGTTCACTTCAGACTGGCAAGAATAGTTCCTCGTTGGACGGGTCGGTAGAATTCTCGGCTAGCACTCTGCTGGGGCCGCGTCCGAATCTCCGGCTGGCCAATGAAGAATTAGAGGAATTTATTTCTGGTGATAGAAATTCATTTCTCGGTATAATGTGGTTCAGATTCCACAATAAGCTGTAGGTCCCGTCGCTAGGTAACCAATTGGTTCTTGGCCATGTAAGATAAGTCTAATCCTTCGGGCCAGCCCTAGGAGAGTTGTTATTCAGCTCAGTGGTCTGGTTAAACTAAGGTATACTTAACTTTTTAACCAAAGGAAGCCATTTCTTTGACTTTGTTCCGTTATGAATGGCGCCAGTGACAACCATTTTTTGGGGCTTTGTTCCGTTACGACTGGCGTCGAAGACAGCCATTTCTTTGTTCCGTCATGACTGGCGTCAAAGACAGACATTTCTTTGTTCCGTCATGACTGGCGCCAAGACAGCCATTTCTTTGTTCCGTCATGACTGGCGTCAAAGACAGACATTTCTTAGGCGTTGTTCCGTTACGTCCTGTCGCAAAGACAGCCACTTCCACGGCGTTTTAAGTTACGTCCTGCCGCAAAGACAGCCATTTCCTCGTTTTAAGTTACGTCCTGTCGCAAAGACAGCCATTTCCTCGGCGTTTTAAGTTACGTCCTGTCGCAAAGACAGCCATTTCCTCGGCGTTTTAAGTTACGTCCTGCCGCAAAGACAGCCATTTCCTCGGCGTTTTAAGTTACGTCCTGTCGCAAAGACAGCCATTTCCTTGGAGTTGTAAGTTACGTCCTGCCGCAAAGACAGCCATTTCCTCGGCGTTTTAAGTTACGTCCTGCCGCAAAGACAGCCATTTCCTCGGCGTTGTAAGTTACGTCCTGCCGCAAAGACAGCCATTCCCTCGGCGTTTTAAGTTACGTCCTGTCGCAAAGACAGCCATTTCCTTGGAGTTGTAAGTTACGTCCTGCCGCAAAGACAGCCATTTCCTCGGCGTTTTAAGTTACGTCCTGTCGCAAAGACAGCCATTTCCTCGGCGTTTTAAGTTACGTCCTGTCGCAAAGACAGCCATTTCCTTGGAGTTGTTCCGTTGCGCCGGCACGAAGTCCGTCATTTCTTTCATTGAATTGAATTGAACATAGAATTCAGGCCAAAGGCCAAGTACTGGGACCTATGAGGTCATTCAGCGCTGAAACGGAAATTGACAGGAAAAAGGTTTGAAAGGTGTAACAGGAGGAAATCCTTATAGTTGCACTATGAATCAATTGTTAGGAGAGGGTGGAAAGTAAGATGGAAGAATAAGAATATAAAAGGAGGTACAGTAAAAGGAACGAAAGAGGTTGCACTACGAATTAACTGTTAGGAGTGGGTTGAAAGTAAGATGACAGAAAGAGAACATGAAAGGAGGTACAGTATAAGGAACGAAAAGGGTTGCAGCTAGGGGCCGAAGCACGCTGCAAAGAACCTCAAGTAATGACTACATTTCACCGCATGAGGTGCACTGTCAGCACTAACCCCTACGGGATCAGTCATTTCTTTGGCTACTGGCATAAGTACCCACTTCCAAAACATATAAATTTTCGAACTCTTGGCAGAAATATTCTCGGTAATAATCTCTGAATTCTTTGTACAAATCTCAGTAATTGCTGTTACACGACGGCAAAAAGGACTAGAACTTTCTATAAAACATTCCACAAAAGAGACAAAGACAATCCCCACAGAGAATGCTTTTTTTTAAACTTCCCCTAAAGTTAACCCCACGATTTATTCTCAATTAGATCGAAAACTGACACGATTCGTAATTTTAAAACATTAATCCCATTCGTAAACGTAGTCGAATTTCTCAAAATTTGCCTCAGTGTAGTTCCTTCAGGATTTCTAACATCCCGAATGCCATAGACCTATTCAAAATTATTTTTTTAAAATTTTTATTACATGACACTTAGGATCTGAATAAGCGCAGAATTCATTCTTATATCGAAGCTCTATGAAGTCTAATTAGATATAAGGATATAAAACTTCAACAGTAAAATATTTCTATGGAGCTTTTATACTGAGAGAGAGAGAGAGAGAGAGAGAGAGAGAGAGAGAGAGAGAGAGAGAGAGAGAGAGAGAGAGAGAGAGAGAGAGAGAATTTCACATTATTATATAGCTCACACTGATCACTGCATAACAAAAATAACAAACTAAAGTAACGCACTGAAGTTTTGGAACTTTTCCTAGTTTTTTACTATAAGTGGTTGCTTACGAGCTTATCAGTGTCTTTAGTTATTATTATTATTATTATTATTATTATTATTATTATTATTATTATTATTATTATTATTATTATTATTCAGAAGATGAATCCTATCCATATGGAACAAACCCACAGGGGCCATTGTCTTGAAATTCAAGCTTCCAAAGAATAAGGTGCTCATTAGGAAGAAGTAAGAGGAAGTAAAGGGAAATACAGAAAGAAGAGATCTCGCTTATAAGAAAAGAAAAAAAAAATTAATAAATAGATAAAAATGTATTAAAGTGCAAGGAGAATAGCATTAGGATAGCAATGCATTCCATCTTCGCTTGAATTTCTGAAGTTCTACCTACCATTAACAAGCACCCATGTAAATCATAACTTACAATAATAATAATAAGAAGAAGAATATGATACAATGGACACACACACACACACACACACACATCGAAAGGCGCGCGTTTGACTCCTCTAACTCGGGCCAGAGAATTCTGTATAAACAATGTTCGCTGACGTGAGAATAATTTCTTGGCGTCTTCGTCATTACTAGCAATCGTACCCAAGAAACATAATGAGCCGACTAAGATGAAAGCTACGCACAAGATTCACGTAATTTACACTAATGACTGTTTACGATCATTTTGGTCGGACTCGGAAGACGGTAATTTGTTTGTTTAAACGTGGGTACGGCATCAACTATCTGTCATTATCTGTAAATGCTGCGTAGGTACCTATCGTACTCAATGAGATGGCAAAGACGTCTAGAATACGCCCTGCATGTAAGAGGTGGTCTCTGCCGATTGGCTCTGATGGCTTATTGTTCGTAACCAATAGGAAGTCGTTTCAGGGAACCCAATGATCACACACGCCATGGTATTTAGTAGAGAAAGATGGCACTCTGCGGTGTCACCAAATAGGTCCCAGAGAACTCTGCCCAGGCGACATTCAGCTTCGACAAATACTCTTTTTCTCTCGGTGTCTCTTGGCTTGGACACCATCTTTCCCGTTGACTCTCGAAACTAGTCTTCAGTAAATTTTACCCAAAGCCACACCTTCTGTATGTCAGGCAACTCTTGGTCTTATGTGTTTCATCCTCCAGCAAATCTTAGGTCTCAAATGTATCATCCTTCGGTTAGCCTCAAATGTTTCATCATCCAGCAACTCTTGGCCTAAAATGCATCACCTTCCAGTAACTCTTGGTCTCTAATGTATCATCCTCCAGCAACTCTTGGTCTCAATTGTATCATCCTCTAGCAACTCTTGGTCTCAAATGTATCATCCTCCAGAAACTCTTGGACTTAAATGCATCACCCTCCATCAAATCTTGCCCTTAAATGTATCACCCTACAGAAACTCTTAAACTCGAGACAGCTAGCCCAAGAAACACCTGTATCTGCTGACCTCTGGCCTTTGACCTCAAATGCTCTTGGGTCCTGTACTTCTAAGTCTCAAATATTTATCCTACCAATTCGCCCACAAGTTCTCTCCCTCAGTGAATGTCATTATATGATAAGCTCCTCTCTGGCAATTCTTGGTTTCTCTGATTCAAAAACTCTTGCCCCATTGGCTTTCAACCTTAGATACTTTTCTCCTTGCAATTCTGCTACAGATACTTTGTTAAACAACCTTCACCCTGGTGCTTTTGCCTTCTTAACCATCAAAATCAAGTGCTTTTATTTCCAACAACCTCAAATTTTATTAATCTCCAATGACTGCTATCAAGGACACTTTTCCTAAAAAATCTCGGCATCAGACACTTATCTCCCACAAACTTTAAGACTAGGTTGCTTATTCACTTGCTCCTCCGATTTTCAAATACAGTCACCCTAATAGAGCTAGCACTCTCCACACCAGACACTCATTTTCATGATCATCAACCACAGGTGTTTTAAGCTTCAATAATTCTCAGAGATAGGCATAGTTTCCAGTCACTCGACCTTATATACATTTGTTCCAGGAGCTCTCTGTCTTGGATACAGCTGTTCCAGCTGCTCTTGACCCTAGACATACTTGCTTGGAGCAGTTTAACCCCCAGATACTCGTGTCCCCGTAATTTTTTCCTGGGATACACTAATCTTCAGCAACTTGCACCTTCAGACAAACCAGTCTAGAATGAGACATACCCCTCTGAGATACCCTACGCCTAAACACTCTCATCCCCAACGAACTTCAACCTCTGGCAGGGATGACTCCAGTGACTAGGCCTTAGACACGCCAGCACACATCATTCCAGTTTGGACACCACAGTTCACTTGAGTTTTCACAGACAAAAAGTATGATAAGGGCAACCTCCTTGTTTTACAAACGTAGTGTAAAGCTGACAAAAAATTTTTTTTATCATAAAAATTTACAATGGAAAAATCAAATTTTCAGCTGAGATTGAAATCAGTTCTCTGAAAAACCTACTATGTTACTGACTTCATCTACTATTTCTAGTTCGCATTTTTAAAAATGCATCTAAGTACAAGTTCTGTTCTAAAAATCCAGATGTTTCTAGTGATGACCATAAGAGTGGTAACAGCATATTACCATACCAAATAAATCAATTATAACTGGATGGATCCGCATAAGAGTTCCGGTCCCCTCAGGCGGAAAATAGCAGGCAGGTACTCAGATATGCATCGGAATATATTACGTGTCTCGTGTGAAATTCATTAGGACTGGGAAGATATTACTGTGTCTCATGTGAAATTCATTAAGACTGGGAAGATATTACTGCATCTCATGTGAAATCCATTAAGACTGGGAAGATATTACCGCATCTCATGTGAAATTCATTAAGACTGGGAACACATTACTGTGCCTCATGTGAAATTCATTAAGACTGGGAAGATATTACTGCGTCTCGTGTGATATTTATTAAGACTGGGAAGACATTACTGCGTCTCATGTGAAATTCATTAAGACTGGAAAGGTATTACGGTGTCTCATGTGAAATTCATTAAGACTGGGAAGATATTACTGCGTCTCATGTGAAATTCATTAAGACTGGGAAGATATTACTGCATCTCATGTGAAATCCATTAAGACAGGGAAGAATTACCGCATCTCATGTGAAATTCATTAAGACTGGGAAGACATTACTGCGCCTCATGTGAAATTCATTAAGACTGGGAAGATATTACTGCGTCTCGTGTGATATTCATTAAGACTGGGAAGACATTACTGCGTCTCATGTGAAATTCATTAAGACTGGAAAGGTATTACGGTGTCTCATGTGAAATTCATTAAGACTGGGAAGATATTACTGCATCTCATGTGAAATTCATTAAGACTGGAAGATATTACTGCGTTCATGTGAAATTCATTAAGACTGGGAGGATATTACTGCGCCTCAAGTGAAATTCATTAAGACAGGGAAGATATTACTGTCTCAAGTGAAATTCATTAAGACCGGGAAGATATAACTGTGTCTCATGTGAAATTCATTTAGACTAGGAAGACATTACTGTCTCATGTGAAATTCATTAAGACTGGGAAGACATTACTGTGTCTCATGTGAAATTCATTGAGACTGGGAAGCTATTACTGCTTCTCATGTGAAATTCATTAAGATGGGAAGACATTACTGTGTCTCATGTGAAATTCATTAAGACTGGGAAGATATTATTGCATCTCATGTGAAATTCATTAAGACTGGGAAGACAATACTGTGTCTCATGTGAAATTCATTAAGACTGGGAAGATATTATTGCATCTCATGTGAAATTCATTAAGACTGGGAAGATATTACTGCTTCTCATGTGAAATTCATTAAGACTGGGAAGATATTACTGCATCTCATGTGAAATTCATTAAGACTGGGAAGATATTACTGCGTCTCATGTGAAATTCATTAAGACTGGGAAGATATTACTGCGTCTCATGAGAATTTATTTAAAACTGGGAAGATATTACTGTGTCTCATGTGAAATTCATTAAGACTGGGAAGACATTACTGCGTCTCATCTGAAATTCATTAAGACTGGGAAGACATTACTGCATCTCATGTGAAATTCATCAAGACTGGGAAGACATTACTGCGTCTCATGTGAAATTCACTAAGACTGGAAAGATATTACTGCGTCTCGTGTGAAATTCATTAAGATTGAGAAGGATAAAGGATTAAGGAATGAACCCTCTGCAGACTGAGGATAAGGGCAATGGAGGAGTTGCCCATAGGAGAGGTGTGATAGACGGGTTAACTTGCCAGCAAATCATGAGCAGACAAGCACGATGGGATTATTCCCACTGTACAACCAGAAATAAGTACAGACCCAAGAATCATACCGTATACTCTACTGATCTCCTACCGCCCCTCAGTGATTTCAATTCTGCGGAGGAAACTTTAGGTATGAAAATACAGTGTACACTCTAGTTTCTCTTCATAAAAAAAATGGAAAATAGTCCAAAATGCTTGAAATGCTAACTTCTAACCAATATACCCAATCTGCCATGAGAAGATATAGAATATGGACGTGGAAGCATCAAATGCTTACCCTAGTTCAATCAACCGCTAATTTGGCCTCTATCGTTTGAATTTCTTAGAAAAAATGCTGCAATTTCTTTGTCGTTCACACAGTTCAGATACTGTACGGTAAAGGGTTTACATAACTAAGCTACAGATACTGTAGTTTCATAAGATCTGTTCTAACATGCTGAAATGTTAAAGCCATGGAAACAATATAAGCAATTTGGAAAATGTTCTTTTCGGATAAGAGTCTCTTAGCCATCTACAATGGTCATCCTGTTTGTGAAGTGCATCTCTATAAATAAAACTTGAATCAGGTGTACAACATAAGATGAAGTAGTTCCTTATGCTAACATCATAGGAGTAAACTTCAAACCCAGGCGTTGAAAAAAATATATATATACATATATAATATATATATATATATATATATATATATATATATATATATATATATATATATATATATATATATATAAAATATATATATATATATATATATATATATATATATATATGTATGTATATAAATACTATATATATATATATATATATATATATATATATATATATATATATATATATATATATATATATATATATATATATATATATATATATATATGCAGAATCTACTGGTCACTTTTACCAGACACATATGTAATTCTAATAGCCACAATAGCGAAGTTAAGAGGCATTGTGGCTATTAGAATTACACACACACATATATATATATATATATATATATATATATATATATATATATATATATATATATATATATGTACACATACCCACACACACACACACACACATATATATATATATAAAAAAATAAGAAAGGCCCATAAAACACTATTTAAACATTGAAACCATATATTTCAGGCACTTGTTTCTGTGCCCCTGTTCACTGGTAGAATATGGACAGGTGGAAAGTTACAATGGTATATATACAAAAACATGAAGGTGTGGCCTTAGGCCTCCGATGTTAAGGAGGTGGCGTTTCTTAAGAAGGAGGAGATTGACCAAATTCCCTAGTGGTTTTTGGCCTCATTAGCTCCCGTTTGGCGATGGATCTGGCGGTCGCGTTTCTTGGGTCATCTTCTTCAAAAAAGGGTGCGAGGATTAAGGTGTCAATGGCGTCCGATTTCAATGTCCTCTGACAGGTTCATATTGTTGGTTTGATTGATGATAGCAGATTCCAGCATCTTTCTTTTGTACGGACAGCTACTCTTGAAAACCAACTCCGCCCCCTCCAGTTAATGACATGCCCTGTATTTCTAATATGTAGGAAAAATTCCCGAACTCTCGAAGCGTAACGTACTGATCTTTTGTGCTCTGTTATTCTTTGCGAGAGCGATCTACCTGTCTCGCCTACATAAATGTTATGACAATTACTACACGGTATCTTGTAAACTCCGGCTTCTTCCCTTTTGTTATTTAAGTATGCGTTAACGAGCGAACTCCCGATGGATTTGGGATAATGGAAAATGAAAGGATTATCAGAACTGAGTTGCTCAGTGGCCTTTTGGATGTTTTCATCGTATGGAAGCTTTATTTTGTTGTTGAAATCTATTTGTCTGTTGTGAGTGGGACCTCTGTAGTATATTTTATTTGCTTTATTAATAGCCCTCTCGATAATGTGTGGTGGATAGAGCAGTTGCGTTAGGTGTTGGCGGATCGTGTTAAATTCTTGATCCAGGTACTCATTTGAACATATCCTAAGTCCTCTGAGAATAGGTTGCACCCTACCATGATTTTTACGGAGACGTCGTGGTAGCTTAAAGAAATGAATGTAGGAGACAGCGAAGGTGGGTTTTCTATATACTGTAAATGCATACCTGTTCTGTTTTCTTATGATCAGTACATCTAGGAACGGCAGTTTTCCGTCCTTTTCCCATTCTGTTTTAAATTTTATGGTCGGAACTAGCGAATTTAGCCTATTAAAAATTCCTTAAAGTCCCCCAGCTATTGTCCCAGAAAGTAAAGATATCATCTACGTATCTAAGCCAGATCATGTTATGGGGTTTGATAGACGACAAAGTTCTGTTTCAAGAAATATTCCATGTACAAGTTTGCTAGAAGGGGTGATAGGGGACTTCCCATGCTACAGCCAAATTTTTGTTTGTAAAAATTACCATTGAAAGAAAACACGTTGTTAGTTACACAGAGGTTGATAAGTTTTAAAGTTTTATCTATGCCATTTTCCTCTTGGCATAGATAAAACTTTAAAACTTATCAACCTCTGTGTAACTAACAACGTGTTTTCTTTCAATGGTAATTTTACAAACAAAAATTTGGCTGTAGCATGGGAAGTCCCCTATCACCCCTTCTAGCAAACTTGTACATGGAATATTTCTGAAACAGAACTTTTGTCGTCTATCAAACCCCATAACATGATCTGGCTTAGATACGTAGATGATATCTTTACTTTCTGGGACAATAGCTGGGGACTTTAAGGAATTTTTTAATAGGCTAAATTCGCTAGTTCCGACCATAAAATTTAAAACAGAATGGGAAAAGGACGGAAAACTGCCGTTCCTAGATGTACTGATCATAAGAAAACAGAACAGGTATGCATTTACAGTATATAGAAAAACCCACCTTCGCTGTCTCCTACATTCATTTCTTAAGCTACCACGACGTCTCCGTAAAAATCATGGTAGGGTGCAACCTATTCCTCAGAGGACTTAGGATATGTTCAAATGAGTACCTGGATCAAGAATTCTAACACGATCCGCCAACACCTAACGCAACTGCTCTATCCACCACACATTATCGAGAGGGCTATTAATAAAGCAAATAAAATATACTACAGAGGTCCCACTCACAACAGACAAATAGATTTCAACAACAAAATAAAGCTTCCATACGATGAAAACATCCAAAAGGCCACCGAGCAACCTTATTCTGATAATCCTTTCATTTTCCATTATCCCAAATCCATCGGGAGTTCGCTCGTTAACGTATACTTAAATAACAAAAGGGAAGAAGCCGGAGTTTACAAGATACCGTGTAGTAATTGTCATGACATTTATGTAGGCGAGATGGTAGATCGCTCTCCCGCAAAGAATAACAGAGCACAAAAGATCAGTACGTTACGCTTCGAGAGTTCGGGAATTTTCCTACATATTAGAAATACAGGGCATGTCATTAACTGGAGGGGGCGGAGTTGGTTTTCAAGAGTAGCTGTCCGTACAAAAGAAAGATGCTGGAATCTGCTATCATCAATCAAACCAACAATATGAACCTGTCAGGAGGACATTGGAAATCGGACGCCATTGACACCTTAATCCTCGCACCCTTTTGAAGAAGATGACCCAAGAAACGCGACCGCCAGATCCATCGCCAAACGGGAGCTAATGAGGCCAAACCACTAGGAATTTGGTCAATCTCCTCCTTCTTAAGAAACGCCACCTCCTTAACATCGGAGGCCTGAGGCCACACCTTCATGTTTTTGTATATATACCATTGTAACTTTCCACCTGTCCATATTCTACCAGTGAACAGGGGCACAGAAACAAGTGCCCGAAATATATGGTTTCAACGTTTAAATAGTGTTTTATGGGCCTTTCTTATTTTCATATTACACTGTAGTATTACAGGAAAAGACATTCATATATATATATATATATATATATATATATATATATATATATATATATATATATTAAATGACCAACTTCAGTTTTAACTTTCGAATCATGTACACGCCACGGATCCAATACCAGTGCGGCGCTTGTAGCTAATTCAACTTTCAAACGGGGAGCAAATCACAGAATCCGTATAATGGTAAACCTTGCAAATAAATTAATTTAATACTTCTCATTATATTACCCTTCACTGGAGGTACACTACAGGAAAAAAAAAATTATGGCTTCCAATCCCTGTGAACCAGATGAGCACCAATGGATTAGGATAACGTTTTTAGCTAAAATCCACTTTCTAAACAGGTGCACACTATATCCATTAAATATTCTCCTAATGAACTTTAAACCAGCTGTAACCAAAAGGTTAAAATAGAGCTTCTGATTAGAATAATCTTCAGATGAGATATATACCGCTGGGTTAGAGTCTTTCGTTAAATAAACTCCAGCGGTTAGACTCTTTCGTTAATTAAACTGAGCTTCGAAGAGGAACAACAGTTTCGAGTGAAATCTTAAAACAACGGAAAAGGGGTTGGGGGGGGGGAGCGAAAAAAAATTGAACATAGAATAATAATAATAACAACAACAACAACAATAATAATAATAATAATAATAATAATAATAATAATAATAATGTAATATAATAATAATAATATTTAACTGAATTAATGGTAGGTTGTATGCCTATGCGCTCAATGGCATAAAAACTGCCATTTTATTCAATGAAGCATGAATCAAAGAGTGTCATCTGCCAACAATAATTAATAATAACAATGAAGAAACGAATCTACAGTTATGTATCGATACAAATAAATCTGAAAATATATTTGAAAGCTGCTTAGCTTTACTTTTCAAAAATATTTTTCCAGATATATAATTGTGGATTTGTTTCTCCATATTGAGAAACATGCTACTATGAGTATTTTTTTACATAATAATAATAATAATAATAATAATAATAATAATAATAATAATAATAATAATAATAATAATTATTGATTGATCTGTGGTTATTAAAACTGGCGTTAGTAATAATAATAACAACTGATGATTGATTTGTGGCTACTAAAACTGGCGTTACGTAATAATAATAATAATAATAATAATAATAATAATTGATTGATTTGTGGTTATTAAAACTGACGTCAGTAATAATAATATTAACTGATGACTGATTTGTGACTACTAAAACTGGTGTCAGTAATAATAATAATAATAATAATAATAATAATAATAATAATAATAATAATAATAATAATAATAACTGATTGATTGATTTGTGACTACTAAAACTGGCGTCAGTAATAATAATAATAATAATAATAATAATAATAATAATAATAATAACTGATTGATTGATTTGTGACTACTAAAGCTGGCGTCAGTAATAATAATAATAATAATAATAATAATAATAATAATAATAATAATAATAATAATAATAATAATAATAATAACTGATTGATTGATTTGTGACTACTAAAACTGGCGTCAGTAACAATAATAATAATAATAATAATAATAATAATAATAATGAGAAACCTCCTACAGAGGCTCACGTAACAGTCCTCAGGGTACGAAATCGTCTTCCAAACAGCGGGTTCCGTTCAGTACACCGTACAAATAGCCTTCATTAAACACTACATTTATATCTACAGCTCGAGAGAGGCTGCACGCGCGCGCGCGCGTCGCTGTGTGTATCATTTAGTCCCTCGGTACTTCGCCATACCCGGAGCGCACGCACGAGCGCGCGCGCGCTCTCTAAGATCAAAGGATTCACGATAATTCATCTGTCATTTCGTACCGCGTTCACGCGCTGCGCACTTCTTGAAAGACGCCGTTAACTAAACCTTACAACTTTGAAGTACTGATGTCTTCTTCTTCTTCTTCTTCTTCTGGCGTCTTCTACGAAACTCGTACGCGTGAGAGGATCGTTACGAACACGACCCTCTTTAGGGAATTAATGACTAATTCTACGAACGGAGAACTGACGGGAAATTAAAAAAAAAAAAAAAAAAGTAACGCGACGCTTGAGTACGTGCGAAAGATGAAAAGACTAATAATAAATAATGAGTAAGGAGGGATTACAAATCTTATTTTCTTAGTTCATGGTAATGAGATATTAACCAGAAGTTTCCTATTAAATAATAACAAAAATGTTTCTGCGAATTTCAAGAAAGATTGGCTCACTGAATTTAGTAAAAAAAAAGAGGGGGGGGAGGCCACCGTTACGTGCAAAGCACAGCAAGCATTCATACATGCGTGCAGTACTAAGAGCTACTGAAAACGGGGGAAATACGTGGATGATATTTTTTTTTTATTTTCGCCTAATTGTGAAATTACTTAAAGGCTACTCGACGCTTTCTTAAGAGTTACAGAAAACAGAATGATCCCGAATACATAAGAAATAAATTTTTCATTTCCATTCCACGCACTTTAAAGGACAGCACAATATTATTATTATTATTATTATTATTATTATTATTATTATTATTATTATTATTATTATTATTATTCAGGGGCCATTGACTTGAAATTCAAGCTTCCAAAGGGTATGGTGTTCATTAGGAAGAAGAAGTAACAGAAGGTGATGGGGAACCACAGGAAGAAGCGATACCACTTATCAAAACGGCCAAAAAATAAATTAACAAATTCATAAATAAACAGATAAAAATAGATAATAATCCGGGCACACTCATGAAGCGAAACGCAAAACGAAAAGGATAAGAAAAGAGATGACGAAAAATCCACCCGATAAAAAAAAAAAAAAAAAAAAAAAAAGGATAAAAAAGGTCATCGGCAACTCTTCCCTCTGTCCACCATCTGAAAACAATGGCGACTGTCTTCCCTACCGTCTATCTAATCGCTGACTAAACGAGCGGTATATTTTTTTTTACTCAAAATCGGAATAAATGAGAAGAGATGACGTCACGTAAAACTCTAACGACGACAAGATTAGATTGAGGTCCGCTCGTGTGTGTGTGTGTGTGTGTGTGTGTGTGTGTATGTATATATATATATATATATATATATATATATATATATATATATATATATATATATATATATATATATATATATATATGAATTTTATCACATCACCGTGATTCATATACAAGCATTAAGCTACAAACGTCCTTTAACATACAATTCGCTCTACCTCGAAATAATATTTTCACTTGATGGCCGTGTGATTTAATGCGCGTCACTGCAGTCCTGAGTTCTTGTCTTCTGTGGTTCGAGCCCACGAGACGACGAACTTATTATCAACTAAAAAATTCCCCTTCGGATAACATGTACGAAAATATATTATTTCCGAGGTAGAGCGAATTGGATATTAGGGGACGTTTGTAGCTTAATGGTTTTATATATACATACATACACACACACACACACACACACACACATATATATATATATATATATATATATATATATATATATGTGTGTGTGTGTGTGTGTGTGTGTGTGTGTGTGTGTGTGTGTGTGTGTGTGCGCTTGCAAGGAGAGCATAAGGATCCTCTGCATATACAATTGTTGTCATGTTCATGTGTATTCATATACAGTATATATATACACACTTCCATAAAACTACACATTCAATTCTTATATTGTGTATGTGCAACCATATTTACATCCTTTCTCCTTCAGTGAGTCTCTTTGTGGGGAAGAATTTCCAAGAAGTTCAGCCATTCGAATAACCTCTGTAACAAGAGACGCCACATCAAGCCTTACGAGTCGAAATCAACAAATTGAATCAGTTTCCAGAGTACCTTTAACCCTAACGGCCTAGTCGCTCCCTTCCAGACAGTTGAGCTAGTAAATGACTCCTCACACATCCGGCGTACCCAGCGATTAGCTAGCTGATGATCGAGGTGAACATTTGGAAGGCTTATGGAAATTCCTTCGTAAAACTTCACGAGGCCCCCAATCAAGTCCATAATCCTCGTCAAATGTTAGGTACATCTAGTACTTTAGCTAGGCAGGGAGGGGGTGGAATTATGGTCTGAAATCAACTGGAAATGGCCTCTTGATTCACGTAGCTACCATTTAATCGTCGACAGAGGACGAATGTGTCCCTGGATTCTGCTTATAAGAGGAAAGTACTCCGCGTTTGCCCGGAGATGAAAATCTGGAATGCTTCCTCCGAGACATCTATTGAAGATTGTTGCTTTAGTTTCCTGTAAAAGAAAACTATTGAGATGGCTATGTACCTGTCCGTCCGCCCTCAGATCTTAAAAACTACTGAGGCTAGAGGGTTGCAAATTGGTACGTTGATCATCCACCCTCCAATCATCAAACATACCAAATTGCAGCCCTCTAGCCTCAGTAGTAGTTTTTTTTTTTTTATTTAAGATTAAGGTTAGCCATGGAGCTGCGTCTGGCAGCGCTTTCCGGAGGCGTCGACGACGCAGTTTCACTTGACCACATCTGGGGAGCAACTGAGTGCTGCCCGGTCGTAGCTGAGTTTCATACAGCATTATACGCTGTATAGAAAACTCCATTGCGCCGAAGAAACTTCAGCACATTTTTTACTTGTTTTATGATTAAGACGGAGTTAGGACGGCATGGGCTCTTGCTCATAGGACAGCCAGTCAATAAATTTAAAAATACTAATATACATTTATGGCAATCTCTCCATAGCAGATAAGGCGAGATGGGTGAAAGAAAGGATTACCTAAAGGGAATTTTAGGGTAATCAATAAAATTCTGAAAGGCTTTTGATAGCAAAACATCGGAGAAAGTGAAGAAGCACATTTTATCATACTCAACATACAGGGCACAAATATACAGTAATGCCACTTTCACTTTGTTTACTTCACATTGGTTATATAATGTCACTTTCATTTTGGTTATTTTATTCTTCAGTCTTTAAGCAGGAGGTACTTGTATGCAAATTATTGGTGCTCGTCTAAGGTCTCGTACATAGCGCTCTTGAAACTTAGGGTAACATGAATGAATCCAGAAAAATACGCCAAAAAGCCAAGCACTGAGGCTCTTCAGACATTCAGAGATTAAGGCAGGGAAAGGGGACGTTGGAGTGGTTGGACAGCAGGATAAAGAGATCGTAAAAATAAACGAGATTAAGTAGAGGGATCTGAAGATGAAACTGGGAAAAACCGTACAGTCGTGCTAAGAAATAACAGAGATGTTGGACAGCAAGATGGGAGGAAAGGGTACGGGAATGAATCTAAAGCAAAAGTCTGAAAAGTGGCTGCCGCTGCTAGAGGCCGAAGGAATGCTGCAAGCAACCCTTGAATAACGCCTACAAGTGCACCGCGCGAGGCGCACTGAAGGCATTAACCGTTAACGGAGGAAAGTTACGGCAGAAGAAACCCTGGTTTCTACTTGTATCTTCAGCCCTCGAGTTCAGTACCCTCCGCCTTCCGAACAATGTCATCATTCCCTCGTAATTAAGATAATAGGTGCCCGTAGTCGAAGCAGTCGACTTCTGCACCTACGACAAAAAAAAAAAAAAAAAAGAAAAAGAGAAAAATTATCTGTACTGCTCGGCTCAACGAGGCTATTCACAGTGCAAGGACGCTCCGCTTCTAGACGCGAGAGATAAAGAAAAGAACGCGGTGGGCGGGGTTGGGGGCGTAATTCAGATCAGCCTAAATTGATAGGTACGGTGACGGCGGCGCCGCCAAGGGACACCGGGAAGGCGATAATGATAAACTAATGACGCGACTTGTCTCAGGGTACCGGGGCGCGTAGCGACACAAGCTAGTACTTTGAGTCAACCGCCCCCTCCCCCCACTTCTCCCCCCCCTCCTCCGCCCCTCTTTCTCCACAGTACACGGGACCATTCAGATGGTTTTCAATGAAATCCAGAGCGTGAGAGTAGACGGGTTCATAAACCATAGAGGAAATGCGTGGAAGTTGTTGGGGCGTAGGGAATAGCTAAATGAACGTAAGTTATAGGTTAGGACACTGACGTTCAACGAACGAGCGCCTAGAATTTTTTGGACGTCTGCGCATGACTGAGGGATACAAACAGATCAAATTCTTCCGGTGAGGTTAAGATATTCCTTACTGTTCAACTTTCACTTTTCTAGTTAATGCCTGATATAAAGGGAATTTGGTTGAATTTTCGTCTTCCATTTATTCATAACCAAAAATAATGTACGAGCTACACACGCACACGCACACACAAACACACATACACACATATATATATATATATATATATATATATATATATATATATATATATATATATATATATATATATATATATATATATATATGTGTGATACACATATATATATATATATATATATATATATATATATATATATATATATATATATATGTGTGTGTGTGTGTGTGTGTGTCTTTATGCCTTTTTACCTAACGAGGAGTTAGTCTCAGATTTCTCTGCCCCAACTGCGATCCACCCCAGACATCTAACGATCACATCCCTAGTTCGATACTCGGGTCAATGGGGGTTCACGGAACATACCAAAAGCGTCCCACAGGAACTAGAACCTTCAAGACGCGCACCAAAACCACTTGACCACGAAGAGACAAATGGACACCCAGGCAAAGAAACAGAAGGACAGAAGGAAAACGTAACTTTCTTTAAAGGTTGCGGTAAAATGACAAAAGTTCATTACAATGAAAGGCCGCAAAGTCTCAGAAACACTTCACCAATTTATTCACATTTTTATCTATATATTTATCGGTTTGTTAATTTATTGTTTTCCTTTTGAATAAGTGATCTCTTCTTTCTGTATTTCCCATTGCATTCTGTTACTTCTTTCTAATGAACACCATACTCGTTGGAAATTTGAACTTCAAGTCAATGGCCTCTGATTAATAATAATAATAATAATAATAATAATAATAATAATAATAATAATAATAATAATAATAATAATAATAATAATAATAATAATAATTGTTAAAATCAAGAAGAAAGTCTCACTCACTGATGTGGCAATACCATGGGACACCAGAGCAGATGAGAAAGAAAGAGAAAAAATTGATAAGGTATCAAGACCTGAAAATCGAAATAAGAAGGATATGGAATGTGCCAGTGGAAATTGTACCCATAATCATAAGAACACCAGGCACGATCCCAAGATCCCCGAGAAGGAATCTGGAAAAAATAGATGCCGAAGTAGCTCCAGGACTCATGCAGAAAAGTGTGCTACTAGAAACAGCGCACATAGTGAGAAAAGTGATGGACTCCTAAGGAGGCAGGATGCAACCCGGAACCCCACACTATAAAAACCACCCAGTCGGATAGGAGGACTGTGGTAGACAAAAAAAAAAAAAAAAAAAAATAATAATAATAATAATAATAATAATTCACAGGCAGCAGCGTAAACCTAGGCTTTATACAGCCTGTCATTCCGGTTGAAACAATAAATCTATACCAACCCATCACGCAATCAGTTCCGCACTGACTTTTGAAATGGAAGTTTATCAGCCCGAACAGACATCAGTCACGCCAGCTACACTACAGTAATTGGTTTTACAATATTCATTCTCTCGTCCATAAACCTGACAAAGAGCCCGAGGCGCGTGATAACGACTTATAACTTTATGATCTAATCCCTGAAATTCGTCAATTGCTGAAGAAAAAAAAGAACTTTCCTAGATAGTGAGACCCAAGGGTTTTAACCCGGTGTGTATCCACCTTTGCAGCGAGTTTAGGACAAGCCCGTTGGGGATTCCCGTAAAAACATACACAAAAGACTATATATCACAAAGATAATGACCCCCAAGAAATATTAGTCCTAGATAACGATCCTCGAAAACCCTTGGGGGTCATTATCTAGGAAAGATCCTAAAAAAAAATATATATAACAAACTTGCATTATTTTCTCTGTTACCCGCTGTCTTTTGTTTTCTAACCGAACCGAAGAAAAGGACTGTCTACGAGCAAGAAAGGAAATATGAAAATTTAATCACATGTGGGTTTTGTTAACCATTAAAACATAACGCAGTATACTGTATATGCCCCTACGTTAGATAACAACTGTCAGTCAAAAGATCCACAGACAAGAGAGAGAGAGAGAGAGAGAGAGAGAGAGAGAGAGAGAGAGAGAGAGAGAGAGAGAGATTATGTAATGTCTCGAAAGCTGGCCTTGTTGAATCACATAAACCATATCAACAAGAAATGCGGGTTGCTGAAAAAGAAAAGTCTGCCTGGGTGTCTTTTTGACTTGCAATGCAAAGCCATTGCAGAAAGAAGCAGACAGGAAGTAGAGTGCTCTGAAGACAAAATAAATAAATAAATAAATAAATAAGAATAAAAAGAAGTGCGGCCTGAGCGACGTGGGAAGACTTGAAAAGTTTGGAAAAATTTTGGAAGTTGTACATATAAGAATGATGATAAAGGAGGATTTTACGAACAAGAGGAATAAATTCATCAATGTTAGGACTATAAAGCGCCATATAATAGAAACAAAAATAAAAATCGACACTTGACAGTAACTTTTTGAGTAAGAATTTGGGAGTAAGAGGATCTCGTAACATCATACACGAAATGGGTCCTATTCCGGATGACAGACGAACTAACAAAGTGGGCTTTCGATATCAGGAAGTTGAACTGAAATGTAAGATTTAGGCCAAAAGCCAACCGCTGCACTGGGACCTTTGAGGGCATTCAGTGCTGAAAGGAAAATTGAGGGTAAAGGAGGTTTGAAAGGTGTAACAGGAGGAAAACCTCGTAGTTGAACTATGAAGCAACTGTCAGAAGAGGGGGTGGGGGTGAAGTGAGATGGAAGAAAGAGATTATGAACGGAGGTATAGTAAAATGAAAGGGGTTGCAACTAGGGGCAGAAGGGACGCTGCAAAGAGCCTTAAGTAATACCTACAGCGCACCACGCGTGGTGCACTGATGGCATTACCCCCCTACGGAGGATATCAGGAAGTAACCGTTACACAGAATGAATGATGGGAGGGGGAGACAAGAGTCTGAAAGTTAGCAGGAGCTTTGCAAACGTAAGGAATAAGCAAAACATTCTTATGCACGTGGAGACAACTGAATTTAAATTCTTCATGAAAGTGAAATTTGGTGTCGAGCTGAGAAAAGATTAAATGGGTAGATATACAATTTTGGCAGACAGACTAGCATGTATACTAGTAACTAGTTCCTAGTCAGAATGGGAAAGGGTTGATGAAATCATTTCTCCCATATTCATTCTGAAACAGTCGCGCCTTTTAAGAAGAAAATCAATAACCCAGAGCAGCGACCGAAAAGAGGAACTATACGAAATGACAGGTCAATACATTTTTGAAGATATTTATAGCCTCCAAGCAAGACGGCAGTTTAAAAAAAAAAACACGTGCTAGACCACTTTAGTTCAACCGAATATTTGAAGAGCCTTTAGTAACCAGCAGTCTTCCGGTACCTACAAATATCAAGCCACACCAACAGGGATCACATGTGGAATTTAAAACCAAAGCCAACAAGAGTGTTTTGACGACCTTTTGCTCAGAAATCCCGACCATAATATCGTCAGTTCTAAGAAGATGGAAGAAGCCACACATCTCAGAGCGGAAGCCTTATCGAGAAAAGATGGCTGCCAACGGAGAACAAGGATTGGGATCGGCCGTAGCGGGAACACATCTGCATAGATCAATGGATTCGCTAATCAGTGGGTATAAAAATAGCCGAAACGACCCTCTGTCGCGAGCTGGAGGGCGTTCCGAGAAAACGACGAAAAACCACCGCGGAAACGGCGACATTCTCTGAAGCGACAGTACAGTTCTCTCTGGCCGGATTCTCGTTCATCGATCACGATGCACTTTCATTCGGTATGATTACCGGTCATTTCATTCCAATTTTTTTTTATACAGTCTATCGGTAACCAAGTTCACTTCCTTTCTTTTTTATAGTAACTTTAGTTATCTCTTTAAGTCTAAAGTGGCGTACTTTAATCTGAGGAGACTCTTTGAATTTCTGTAATCTGTACGTATGTAAAATTATGTACTTATGTACTCTTATTTTGTAGCAGTCAACATGTAATAATAATAATAATAATCTAAAAACTCATGTTGATATATACATATATACCTAAATCAATACTTCAATGTGCATCTGTATGTACACAAACCCATACACAGGAGATTCTTACTCAATTTGGCCCTTAAACATCATTATTGAATCCAGATAAACAATTGTCCTTCCTGGTTGAAAGACCCAGCTTCAGAGGACATATTTATTAAGGAAAATAATTCGGATGAAATGAAAACACAAAAAAGGAACTTGAAAAACATACTTGTTCACCTATGTTTTTCATTAACTTTGAACGAAACTATACTGCCCCAATTTCTATGCCAACATGGGTACTCTAAAATCTTCTTCACTGGACAATACACGATATGAAAGACAAATAAATCAATAAATAATGAATCACGTAGAAACAGAGTTCAAGAATAATTATATTTTTTTATGAAGTAAAGTTGCAAGAGAGGTGCCTAGTGGTTTTCGCAGTAGTGGGACTCTCTCTCTCTCTCTCTCTCTCTCTCTCTCTCTCTCTCTCTCTCTCTCTCTCTCTCTCTCTCTCTCTCTCAATATTGTCGACATATCCGTTTAAGTCCCAACGGAAACACTTTCGATATAATTTTGCGAATTCCGTGAAGCTGGACCATTAAAACATGGTTCGAAAACTCAAATGCATATATAGTTGATTTTGAAAACCATAACTGACAATCTTAGCAGCGTCAACCAACAACGCACCCGCCCCCGCCCCCTTTTTCCACCAACCCCGCACTTGCTTCTTTTTTTAATAGTCGCAAAATTAAAACCCAATCTGAAACTCAGTCGCTTTTCCTTTTGGCCATGAAGTTGTAAAGTCGATAAGAACTTCAAATACTTAAGACTGATTTATTGATGGATTTACCTGGCGTCGCAACGACTGGTCATAGGCGCCGTATTAAGACACACGAACAAAAGCCGGAGGAGAGTGACTTTATATCATCCTTTATACGTTATAAGGGCTGACATACGATAATATGAAATTCATATAGTTTCCATAATTCACCCTCATTTAATAGACACTGCCAACAATGATTTCATCTCATTGCGTAATATTCCTTCTTTGTTATTTTATTTCTCATGATATTCATCTATTTATCATCATAAACTAATCATTAGGCTGGCATAACCTAGCCTTTCATAATCCAATCATTTTATTCAGCCTTTTTTTCGCATATCAAACTCCTTTCATAAAATGATTAAAATCTTCTCACCCAACCAGGTAATCATTACCATTACCCAATAAAAACGCACTTTCAACCTTTTCATTCTGCGAATTCTCAGCTATTCATCTCTGTGAGCCATCAATCAACCCAGCCAACCAATCATTTCTGAATTCGACATTCTCTTCGTATTTTGCTCTCCGTACGTTTCTATCCACCTGTTCGTCACAATAAAAGGATGACTGGAAGGAACAGAATAGAACAGAGAGTTTATACCAAAGGCCAAGCGCTGGGGCCTATGAGGGTCATTCAGCACTGAAACGGAAACTGACAGTTCAGTTAAGTATACCTTAGTTTTGCCAGACCACTGAGCTGATTAACAGCTCTCCTAGGGCTGGCCCGAAGGATTAGACTTATTTTACGTTGCTAAGAACCAACTGGTTACTTAGCAACGGGACCTACAGCTTACTGTGGAATCCGAACCACATTATAGCGAGAAATGAATTTCTATCACCAAAAATAAATTCCTCTAACTCTTCATCAGCCGGCCGGAGACTCGAACTCGGGCCTAGCGAGTTCCAGCCCACGACTCTACCGACTCGCCCAACGAAGAGCTAACTGACAGTACAAAAGTTTAAAAGGTGTAACAGGAAGGAAAACCTCGCTGTTGCACTATGAATCAAATGTCAGGTGAGAGTGGAATATGGAAGAAAGGGGATATGAAAGGAGGTACAGTAAAAGGAATGGAAAGGGGTTGCAGCTATGGGCCGAAGGGACGCTGCAAAGAACCTTAAGTACTACCTACAGTGCCGGATGGCTAGCAGGAAATTCCTTCTGAAAAGACAAGAATACGGAGACCCACAGCAATAACTTGATCCCTGGTTGTAATTATAACCGTGGGATGTTTTACCTAGAACTTTTTCCAGACATTGAAAACTTCTCTGTCGTCTACAGGGCTTTTCCGGTTAGTGATTTCGAGACGGTTTCCAGGCACACGTATTGAGGACTACACCGAAACAGCAGGGTTGTGCAAGAGCGATGACAACAGCTGTTGGAAGTGCACAGTAATTATGAGAATAGCATTAAGGTTATTTTTAAATTGTGTGCTTGTTATACATATCTATCTATCTATCTATATATATGTATATTATATATATATACATATAAATATTATATGTATATATACTACATACACACACACATCGATCCTACTCCCACTCTCATGAAAAATACACTTGTATTAAATTTTAAATTACGTAGGTATTTTGAGTTTTTTTCTATAAGCTTCTATTCATAAATTTCTATTATATGAAGAACTTTATATGAAATCCTCGTAAAAATAAAAATAAATAAATCAAATTGCAAAAGAAAAAATGAATAAACCAATCAAATTGTAAAAGAACAAATAAATGAATCAAACTGTAAAAGACTAAATAAATTAGTCAATCAAACTGTACAAGAAAAAGTGAATCAATCAATCAAATCAAGCGTTTCGGATTGTACAATCACTTTTATATAACAATCTCATATTGTGGTCACGACGCACGAGCAATTGAAAAGGTAAAAAATAAATAAATAAATAAACAGAAGCTTCATCAAACCTCGAAAACACTCATCGACTTTGGAGGAATACGTAGGTGATGCGGTTTGAATCAGGCCAACATCGCAAGCTTTCCAAAACCTGATTCAAATTTTTCTTCCTTTCTTTAAACCTTCAGCTGAAAACCCTCTTGGACAGAGTCAACAGAGATCATAAAGCCAAGAGGGTTCCTAAGGGAAATCACACATAAACGAGCAACTAATTAAAGGCTAATTCAATCTACGAACAACAGAAGCAATGAGGGCAGAGTATGCACAAGAGGCAAGTATGGCACTAAATAGAGAATGGATTAATTAGGCTGAATCTTGCAAAAACTAAGGAGCAACGATATCCAATAGAGGCTTTCTCGCGTTAGAATTCAGGGAAAGGCTTAAAAAAGACAAATATAACACTGAGCAAGTGAAATATAAGACGTAGAACCAAACAGACTGAAACTGGATGCGAAAGCAACATCATCAGGTAATCTAGTACGACCAAAATTTCCCATAAGGACG
>NC_089796.1:71688862-71741362 GCF_040412425.1 Macrobrachium rosenbergii | reverse complement strand
AATTAATTTTTTTCTTTTTTGGTAAGTGAGGTCTCCTCTTTCTTGATTTCCCTTTGCCTCCTTTTACTTCTTCCTAATGAACACCATATTCGTTGGAAGCTTGAATTCCAAGTCAATGGCCCCTTTGGTGGGCTTGTTCCATATAAACAGGGTTCATCTTCTGAATAATAATAATAATAATAATAATAATAATAATAATAATAATAATAATAATAATAATAATATATAAACGAAAGTTTATCGACTTATATCGACAACTTATCCACCAAAATAATCATACTCACAAAACCTTAAAACAAATTTTGATGGAATCCCTTTACTAACCATCAATTAACATTCGCAAACTCATTTCGATTACCAGCGTTTCGTAAGAATTACGAACATGACACCACTATTCAAAAAAATATATTACGCAAACCTAACTGGGATCAACCGATCCAACTTCCCGTGAACGCCCGTGCGACAATCACGCCCTTGAACAAGACGTTGGTACTCTTTAGACCTTGACCTTGGTCTTGACAAGTGTGGGGTACGTACGATTCTGATAAGCGGGAGGGTACATATTTATGCAGGTTATAGGATTGACCGATGAGTGACACCGGATTAACCGCGTGATCTAGACCCCTCGACGTTTCTGAAAAGAAGATTATCCTGTCAGGACAGGATTCAGACTTTGCAAAGGGGAACTTAACGAGTTTCTGTGGCCAGCGAGCTCTGGGAAATGTGACAGAGGTCCTGAGTTCGATTCCCGGCCGATCCGGAATGCTTTATCCAGCTTCCGTTAAGTACCAGAGGGCTTCTGATAACCTAAGCAGTGAATAAAGTACCTTGTAGTTAAAAGGGTAAGGTGGGTTGCAACAAGGATAAGAGCCTAAGGTTGGCAACCTCATCCAAAATACTTGTTGGGGGCTACCACCCACCACTTCAAGGTAGAATTAGCCAAAGTAGGCGTTTAAACCGAGTGGCACAACAGTCGGTTCGCGTCTGCCGTGTACGTGGATCGTTGCCAGCATGCCGCCCACCAGTCCACCCAGCTGTAAATGAGCACCAGCGTTTGCTGGGGTTAAGAAATATCATGTCGGCTATTAGTAAGTTCATTCCAAGACTTGCTATGAAACCTATTTCTCACGTTTCTCTGTTTTGTTTTCCAGTTGATCAAGGAGGTCCTTGCCCTGAAGCCGACGTGCAAGCTTTAGTATTTAAGATCAAAGAGCTCTGTTCAGTGCTAACAAAGAAACTGTAGTCCTTGCCTTCTGGCAAGAAGGAAAAACAACAATTATTATTATTATTATTATTATTATTATTATTATTATTATTATTATTATTATTATTATTATTATTATTATTCAGAAGATGAACCCTATTCATTTGGAACAAGCCCACCAAAGGGGCCACTGACTTGAAATTCAGGATTCCAAAGAATACGGTGCTCATTAGGAAGTAAGAGAAGGTAAAGGTAAAGTGAAAGTGAAAGTGAACAACAAAAACATTTGGGCTTCATGGAGCCACGCTTTGGCAAGAAACCATTCAAAATAATTTCTAGGTAGCAGCATGCCGAAGTACTGAAAGCAAAAGCTAAGCAAGATTATAATGACGTTTAAATCATCACAGCCTTCAAATGCTCTATTGTAGTTTATTATCTTTGTTGACCATGTGACTGAAGGCAGCAGGTGTTCAACGAATGATTATGTCGTTCTTTGGTTACCCACAAATACAAATTTTACTGGAAAGAGAAACCCACAAGATTCTTGTGTATAACTTGTTTACTGGTAAATATTTACATATTACTTTGATCTCGAGCACTTTCAGGTCCTAACTGTGACCCTTTTTCAAGAGATGAGGTAGTCAGGCTCGTTCAATGCCCAGCAATCTTCTCTCTCCATCTTCAGAAGAAAACTGAAAGAAGTTTTTGTTTGGTTTTTACAAATATTACTATTAGCAATTCTGCAACCACAGTTGGGAAAACATGATGTTATATGCCCAAACTTCCAATTAAAGCTGTCCAATATGGAAAAAGAAAGGAGGAAGTAAAGAGTAAATTATATTTTAAAAAAAGGAGAAACACGCTAGATAAAACACTATAATCATGAAGTGAGACTCACATGTGCCTGCTCAATGAACGTGCACTGGCACCTACTTTGAACTTACGAAAGTTCAAAGATTCAGCTGTATGGATAAGTTCAAAGATTCAGCTATATGGATAAGTTCACTCCATTCTTTGTCACAGCTGGAACAGAATCTCTAAAACCTGTGCGAAACTGAGTTTTAGAATTAACTACATGTCTACCACTACATAGTGGATCATACAGTCTTGGAGGATCTGACTGCAAGATATCAGAATTATGACAAAGCCAATAAAGCAGGTACAATGAGTTTATCGAAGAATGACACCAGAGATTAATGCTAGTACCTTGAATAAGAAATTTAACGGAACGCAAGATTTTATTTAATAACTTATGATGCACGAGTCCATCGGTAAAGCGACAGGAATCTCTTCGCGATATATAGAAAATGAAAGAAGGATCGTTTTACGAATCATTTAGTAAAAAACCAAAATAAGAAAAGAAGGCTTTGCTTAACGGCGTGACTTACCTTTTGACCACCCCAAAAAATTGTATATATATAATTTCCTGCTGACATTAGAGGAAAATCTCAAATCAATTGAGACATCAGGGGGTTCGGTTCATCACTCACACCTGCCTGAGTCACTCCACGAAGTTAGACAAACCAACCCTAACATTTGACGTCATCTGTTTATGCTTAAGTGTTCCTCTTGGCCAAGTGGGGCTTTAGGAAAATCCCTCTCACTTACACGGACTTTTCGTGACCGAGGGGTCATCTGTTACTTAACAAATACCACGAGCTGTCAATGTTCATTTAAACGATACAAAAGTGACGGTGCTCGTATGAAGAGGGGAATCTGCACTTATTCACTCTTCTCTCCTGTGTGTGTGTGTGTGTGTGTTTGTGTGTGTGTGTGTGTATGTGTGTGTATGTGTATATATATATATATATATATATATATATATATATATATATATAATATATATATATATATACTAATATTATCCATATAAAAAAAAAAAAAAGATTATGTTTTAGACCGACAAAATATATAGACTTCACATTTACTAAGTAATGAAAACCAATAACAAACCCTAGTGCAGCCAACTTCCACAAAATCACTTGATTTATATGCTTACACAGAGGGCTCGTTAACAGCACATCGACGCCCCCATGCACAATGCAACATTTAACTCTCTGTCTTGCACTCACACATGAAGTCCCTCACGCTCCATCCAGCCTACACTTTATTAGTTCTTCGTCTAATTCCTGCTTTGTCACTGAAGTCAGAGGCAGTTGATGTCGATGGTTCGAGTCTACCAGGCAACCACCACTTACCACTTGCAATTCCCCTTTGTTATCATTGCTGAGGTTAAGCGAATTGGATATTAAATGCCATTTTGTTGTTTAATGATTATGAATATATATACTGTATATATATACACATATATATACACATACATACATAAATACACATATATATATATATATATATATATATATATATATATATATATATATATATATATATATATACATATATATAATATATATACATAAGAGCAGAATTAAAATAATAAAGTCTTGCCAGATACCTGAACTTCAAAGCTTCCATCATCCACAATGGATCTCAAACATTAACATGAGATCATTAACATTAGACAAAAACAAATTTGAACAACAGAGTGAATGAACATCATAACAGGTTACTATAAAATATATCTGAAATGAAAATAAAGCATAATAATTGAATCCTGTTTCTTTCCCTTTCCCATTAGACTCTAGAAGCCTTTGCTCTACTCTGTGGTCCTTGAATCATAAAGTGCAGTGTTGTTTTGGCAACAGTTTTTGTAACTAAATCCTGGAAATGAGTACGGTATTTTCAGTTTGCATCCCATTCTTGCTATCCTAACTAATTGGCTATTATGTGAAAGGACTCCTTTGTCGGATAAAAGACAACTACGTAAGGGTATGTCCACAACACAATAAAACGTGTCGTAAACACACTCTGGCAGCTTACCTCATGCATATTACAAACAAGTTGAGATGTCAGCGACCTTAAGTGGAGAACGAACCTCCATCTCATAAACACACGTCGGTAACTTATTGCATGCATATCACATACATGTTGAAAACAAGTCAACAACCTTTGGCCAATGCTGGATGATTGTGTAAAGCACTGGTTACCTCTACCAAAAAGGCGTTGACCTGTATTCAGCTAGTTTGTGCATCCATACTGCAGTAAAAACGTCACAAACACAAGTCAGAAACTTATCACATACACATCACAAACATGTTGAATACATGTCAGCGACTTTTTGGTAGCCCTAAACAGTGTTTTACACGATTATCCAGCATTATTAAAAAAATTCGCTCTCCACATACGGTTGCTGACTTGTTTTCAACATGCTTATGATATGTACGCAATAAGTTACCGACATGTTTTATGACAAGTTCTACTGCAGTATCGACGTACTCTTGTGACTAACGAATTAAAGTGGACACCGCTTTATTAAACTATTCCAAATTTTACGAAGGTTCTTTTATTGGTCATTACAAATAAATGCATATACAATATCATGGCCATGCCATGATGCCCAGCAGACTGAAAATGTAAGCACCATATTGATTTTGTTAATATTACTCATATCTTACGGAACTGATCCCAGAAGTAGTTCAAGAATTTCGAAGATGAGCTTAGAAACAGTCAACAAAATGGGACAGCGATGGGATAACGAAGGTTTCAAAGAGCAATAACCACAAAATGGCTTATTTCTATTTTGTTAAACATACCTCGAATTCAGTTCAAGCGCACCTGGCTGACGAGACTTGCACCTGCGCAAAGGATGAATTGCTGCAATGGTTTTAACGGTTGTCATATCATTTTTGAACTTTGCTATTCATTACATTGAGTAAAAAAATGCGTTAATAATTTCCAACGTTGAAATTCATAATAAGGAAAGTGATTCTTGTATTTCAGTAGCTGAAATATAATGATAAATTGTCGTGTAAAAATATAGTTTTAGGACGTGTCTGTTCAGGTCATTGTTGGAAGGAATTCTGTTTAACAGTTAAAAACAGAATTTCTTCCAACGATAACCAATGCTACGTCCGTAAAAAACATTTTACATGACAATTTATCCTACTGAAATACAAAATCACATTTTATTTCAACGCCGGAATAGTGATGTGTATTTTTAACTCACAATATTTCAATATGAGAAGCAGGCTTTAGGAGAGAAGAGAGATCTATAAATGAATTATAAGTTTCAGAAAAAGCAACCTGAGAGAGAGAGAGAGGAGAGAGAGAGAGAGAGAGAGAGTCAAATAACACACAAAACATTCAAAGAGAGAGAGAGAGAGAGAGAGAGAGAGAGAGAGAGAGAGGGAGAGAGAGAGAGAGAGAGAGATAGGTCAAGCAAGCTCAAAATTCCAAGAGAGAGAGAGAGAGAGAGAGAGAAGAGAGAGAGAGAGAGAGTCAAATAAGCATACAAACATTCTGGTCCAAGTAATACAAAAATTCAAAGAGAGAGAGAGAGAGAGAGAGAGAGAGAGAGAGAGAGTAAAGAGAGTAAATCAAATAAGCATACAAACATTCAAAGAGAGAGAGAGAGAGAGAGAGAGAGAGAGAGAGAGAGAGAGAGAGAGTCAAATAAGCATACAAACATTCAAAGAGAGAGAGAGAGAGAGAGAGAGTCAAAATACAAACATTCCAAAGAGAGAGAGAGAGAGAGAGAGAGAGAGAGAGAGAGAGAGAGAGAGAGAGAGAGAGAGGGGTTGTTGGATTTCGACGAATTTTAGAATCACCAACATAAACACATCAGCATCCAAGACAGTCTTACGAACAGACAGCCACATAGAGAGACAAATGGGGAATGTTTCGACGAATCTCAAGAGTAGCCGATATAAACACGTCGCGTTTCAACGAACCTTGAAACAAACACCCGCTGAGGCAGGGGGAAAAACACTAAGACACATGTAACAGGAATAAAAAAAAAAAATAGAAATATATCAACATATATATCACGAGTGTCCCCCCATCGCCCTTCTTCGAATTCCGTCACTAAGAGATTCCGCTGACTGTTCTGGCAACAAGACGGGGGCTAATAAAAAGCCACATATACACGGGGATATTACAAGTTCTTGGGAAGAAGAAGAAGAAGAAGAAGAAGAAGAAGAAGAAGAAGAAGAAGAAGAAGAAGAAGAAGATACACGCATCCCGCTACATGAGTGCGGAACGGCCTATTAAGATAAAAGCCAAATGAAAATTGCTGAATATGAGGATTTTTTTTCATTTTAAACATTATTGTACAGATATTTTAATGATTACTTTCTTACAGATTTAAATTATTAAATAAGAAACACAATTCACTTTAATTTTATGCGTTTTAAACCAAACATCTAAAAAAAAGTCCAGCTACAACTGTGCGGAAAGGCCTATGAAGATAAAAACCAATAAAAAATTTCCGGATGAGGCGATATTTAGTTTTTTAACATCAATGTACAGAAATTTTAATAACTATTGTAGATTAAATTATTAAATAGTACAATTCGTTTTCTCTATTTTATGTACTTTAAACAAAATAAAATAAATGCTTTCTCAACTATCTATATAAAATATCTTTACCCCATGCCTTATTTTTATATTTTAACTTCTGAAATGCAAGAATGCTATTTAAATCCTATAAATTTGATCTATGGAAATAATTCATATAATCTACAATTCAATTTAAGGGACGACAAACATAGAATAAGAAAAACTGAGCAGTCGTTGGGCTTTTAGAAATGTTTAAAATAGGTATGTAACAACAATTCAGAGATTTAACTTTTGAGTTACGAGAGGTAAAATTAACGTTCAGAATTACGAGAATGTATACGACAAATGGAAACACACCTCTGTGTTTAATGTTGTTCTATGGCTTGACCTGGCCTTATGCCAACACAGAAGTGAAAACAGCTCCTGATAAAAGTGAAGTGAAAACGGCTTCTGATAGAAGTGAAGAAGTGAAAACAGCTCCTGATAGGAGTGAATAAATGAAAACAGTTCCTGATAGAAGTGAAGAAGTGAGAACAGTTCCTGATAGGAGTGAAAACAGCTCCTGATAAAAGTGAAGTGAAAACAGCTCATGATAGGAGTGAGGAAGTGAAAACAGTTCCTGATAGAAGTGAATAAGTGAAAACAGTTCCTGATAGAGGTGAAGAAGTGAAAACAGTTCCTGATAGGAGTGAAAACAGCTCCTGATAAAAGTGAAGTGAAAACAGCTCCTGATAGGAGTGAAGAATTGAAAACAGTTCCTGATAAAAGTGAAGTGAAAGCAGCTCCTGACAGAATTGAAAACAATTCCTGACAGAAGTGAAAACAGCTCCTGATAAAAGTGAAGTGAAAACAGCTCCTGATAGGAGTGAAAACAGCTCCTGATAAAAGTGAAGTGAAAACAGCTCCTAATAGGAGTGAAGTGAAAACAGTTCCTGATAAAAGTGAAGTGAAAGCAGCTCCTGACAGAATTGAAAACAATTCCTGACAGAATTGAAAACAGCTCCTGATAGAAGTGAAAACAACTCCCGACAGCACCAGCAGAAGTCGTGAGACAGGTTAAACAGTACAAGTCAGAGAGAGAGAGAGAGAGAGAGAGAGAGAGAGAGAGAGAGAGTTTTACACTATTCCAGACACTCCCAAGTCTTGTTTCCACGTGACTCGGAAAAAATTTCCTGGAACTGATAACAGAGGGAAAGATCTCGCATAACTCAGTGAGGTAACGTACTTTTTTTTCGTTTTAACGGAAACAGTTGTCACGACACGTGAGAATATTGAGGACAGTCTGGATCTCTCTCTCTCTCTCTCTCTCTCTCTCTCTCTCTCTCTCTCTCTCTCTCTCTCTCTCTCTCCATGTCGGCCCGTCTATCTTTCAAATGAATATGTATGCACAAACTGCATATACGCCATTTCATTATGTAGGCGCCATAAAGGATAAAATAGATTTTGGTTCATACATATCTCAAATGACTATGTATTACTGTATAACGTACCTATGTACGCACGTACATTGTACGTCAATACAAAGAAATAATGCTGGTTATCGCCATACACATGACTTTCGGATAAGATCAGTTTTCGCTATTGTCAAATTATTTTTTTAAATTAAAACTAATTAAGGAAATATTTTTTGGTCTGTCACAATATATATAATTTATATATATACATATATATACACATAAACATGTAAATATATATATACATTCATATATATTATAAATATATAATATATATATATATATATATATATATATATATATATATATATATATATATATATATATATATATATATATATATATATATATATAATATATATATACATCATATAAAATCACATATATAGTATACATATATAAAATCATCACTTTAACTTGGAGTTCATGTAGTATACTACTCTCGTTGGCTTCAATAAGACGGGGATGTTTTAGATTTCAGATTCCTTAATTTGCAAAGTACATGTTTTCGAAGACATACAGCCTTCTTTATCAATCGATTCATCGGTACCTGATGAAGATGATTGTATGTTGTTCTGAAAGTTCGTTTTTTCGAAATTAAAGGTCTGAATTCTAAACCATGCATTTTACTGAAGGCTAAAACTAGTAGGAATATATATATATATATATATGCTATATATATATATATATATATATATATATATATATATATATATATATATATACACATCAGAATCAATTGACCTTTTTCTTTTCGTAACACAGTTTGAAAACAAAGCAACCAGTTGATGAACTCCTTATACAGTTATATCTGCAATGCATTATTGTTTGAGAACATTGAGACAGCCTAATAACACGCCACTTTTAATAAATCAATACATGAACTAAAAATAATAAATAAGTTACTACCACACATGCTTACAAAGGTGAAGTTTTCTATTGCATGTTCAGTCATTATTATTATTATTATTATTATTATTATTATTATTATTATTATTATTATTATTATTATTATTATTATTATTATTATTATTATTCAGAAGATGAACTTTATTCAGGAGCCAGTGACTTGAAATTCAAGCTTCCAAAGAATATGGTGTTCATTAGAAAGAAGTAACAGAAGATAATTGATAATACAGAGAGAAGAGATCACTTACTAAAAAAGGAAAACAAATAACAAATTAATAAATAAATAGGAAAAAATGTAAGTAAATTATTAATACCAGGTTATTTTCCACATCACGAAAGTATCCCCTCACACCACCGATTATGATATGCCTAGTTTCTGCACTGTCCTCAGTACCTCTTTACCAAATATAAACCAAGTGGTTTGTTTTAAGTTTGAGATTTTCTTCGTGGATTTCCGACAACTTGTATTATTACTGATCACAGTCAAGATAATTCACCAGAAGTATTCGCCATGCCTTTCTACGCAACCAAATGGCCATCAAGGATAATACCGAGAAAATAAAGTCTTAGGAAAAACCCTAGGTAGGAGCTGGCACAAGAAAGGAGGAAACGCCTGATTAACAGGAAGAGAGCGCTGACAACGCGACCCGTACGGCACACGAGGAAAAAGTCCTAAAAATAAAAGCAAATATTACATGTCATTGTTATCATAATTACTACGCATCCACCACATTCCTTTTCACGTTGAAATCTTTGCATAACCTGAGCACAATAGCGAAATACGACAGGCTGCAAAACATACTTGAAGGCGTCTCCGTTGACTTCTCCGGCCATTACAACAAAACAATGTAACGCCAACATTGCAGTGCCTCCCACACAGACGCGGAACACGTAATACTCGAGAGAGATTTGCGCCGGAAGACTGCATTCGCGGGATGCTTTGAGTCTCCGCTTCTGGGAAGTTGTCACAGAAACGCTTGTCAAGGGGCTGGCCGACTCTCTCCTAGCTCTCTCCGGCGATTCGGTCGAACAACGGAATGGCTTTAATTAAGAGTGAGATACTGGTGCAAGTTATCTATTCACAGACACACACAAACACGCAAACACGCGTAAATACATTACAAAAGACATTACATATGCATGTATGCCTGAGCCTGTACGTATGTATGTATGTATATATATATATATATATATATATATATATATATATATATATATATATATAAATATATATATATATATATATATATATATATATATATATATATATATATATATATCCTTCCAAATCCCTCTTTCTGGATATATAAATACTTTACTACTCATATGAAAAAACCAATGAAAGAAAACCTAACTCTCATATAAGACTGGATCCCACCCACACAACAGTCGAAGTTAAGATCGCAAGACAGGTCAAATTTAACCTCTCACTGACCTATCGGGTGTGGGTATGAATCCTCTGACCTCCGGCCAAATGAAATGGCCCACGGGCCTCTTTTGCAAGAGTCTGAATGTTAAGTGTTGCCAGACAGATAGATAGAATATAGAATTTAGGCCAAAGGCCAAGCGCTGGAACCTATGGTCATTCAGCGCTGAAACGGAAATTGACAGTAAGGACTAAATGGTGTAACAGGAGGAAAACCTATGAATTAACTGTTAGGGGTGGGTGGATAGTAAGACAGAAGGATGAATACGGACGGAGTTGCAGTAAAAGGAATGAAAGGCGTTGCAGCTCAGGGCCGAAGGGACGCTGCAAAGAACCTTAAGTAATGCCTACAGTGCACCGCGTGAGGTGCACTGACGTCACTATCCCCCCTGCGGGTAGTGTTGCCAAATAAGATCTAATATTAGGGTGGGAAGAATTGAATACTCCCTGAAACACTATTTGGAGAGTCTACAACACTCCAACAAGCCCTTTCAACCAGAAACTCCCTGCAGTCTGGCAACAACAGACGCTGATTTCTGCTCCATAGTAAAACTAATTAACCAAATACATTCAAAATGTTAGTGCAATACTTGTAAATCCTTCTTACCAGGGCTTTCGTGTCCCGTAGCACTGCTAAGCATTGACGAGATAATAGTCCTGACTTAAAACAATTTGTTATGAAATCACCTATATGAGAACACTGAGCCAAGACTGAAGATATTCACGAGCCTCCATTCTTCACAGTCAGTCTGTAACTTTCGACACGAATCCGGAGCAGTCTGAAAGGAGTGCAGCTAATTTATTTTTTCCAATTTTTAGTTTACTGTAAAAGAAAACTATTGTGCCGGCTTTGTCTGTCCGTCCGCACGTCTTTCTGGTCCCACTTTTTCTGCCCTCCCGGATCTTCCGCTACTGGAGCTGAAGGGCTGCAAGTGGTATGTTGATTATCCACCCGCAATCATCAAACATATCAAATTTGCAGCCTCTGAGACTCAATAGTTTTATCTTATTTAAGGTTAAAGTTAGCCATATTCGTCCTTCTGGAAACGATATAGGATAGGCCACCACCAGGTAGTGGTTAAAGATTTATGGGCCGCGGCTCGTACAGTTTTATACCTAGAACACCGAGAGATAGATTTATTTTCGGTGGCCTTGATTATACACTGTAGCGACTGTACAGAAAACTCCATTTCGCCGAAGAAACTTCGGCGCATTTTTTCCGTTTTTTATTCTTGAAATAACTATTTATGATGTTCTTGCGTTACGTAGCGGGGCTCCTTACCTTGTTTATTAAATTCAACTTCAAAAGTCTTCTAGACTGCGGGTATCCTTATGTGCACTATTTCTTCCCTTTACTAAGATGACTTTCACAGTACGGATGTTATGTGCAGAAAGTGGGTGTTCCTTACACAGAGGGCCACCATGGTCACCACAGGGTTAGCTAATAGTTCAGAGAAAGTGATTTGAATTTTGTCTTGACGGACTGATGCCTGACTTGCTTTCTCTGACGTTGTAGGTTCAACAGCAGGCTGGGATGTTAGTGCAAACTGAATTATAAGGTGAAAATCTATAATTTTCCTTCTGAATCATCTCATTTTAGGCTTTTGTCCTTATTCACTTCAATGCATTTATTTTCCAATGTCTTCGGAGTTAATCCAATTTAATTCAATTGTAATTTTATCGAACAGATACTTCTCTAAGTAAAGTTGACATTCAGTAGGTTTGGCACCTTGAAAATTCGTAGCTAACTATATAAAACATTGTTCTAAAAGTGACAAATTAGAAATATATTACATAATATTGCCACTGTAGATTAATGAGACACCAAAAAGACAGCCAAAAAATATGTTCAGTAAAGGAAAGAACGCTACAGCGTATAATCAAGGCCACCGAAAATAGATCTATCTTTCGGTAGTCTCAGTATAATAATGTATGAGCCGCGGCCCATGAAACTTTAACCACTACCCGGTGGTGGCCTATCCTATATCGTTGCCAGAAGCACGATTATGGCTAACTTTAACCTTCAATAAAATAAAAACTACTGAGGCTAGAGGACTGCAATTTCGTAAGTTTGATGATTGTAGGGTGGATGATCAAAATACCATTTTTGCAGCTTTCTAGCCTCAGTAGTTTTTGAGATCTGAGGGCGGACATAAAAAGTGCGGACGGAAAAAAAGTGCGGACAACAAATCGCGGACGGACAGACAAAGCCGACACAATGGTTTTCTTTTACATAAAAATAAAATATGGGAAAAATAGATTATCTGTACTCCTTTCAAACCTAATGAATTGGCAGAATAACGTAAAAGACCTTACATAAAATTAAAGTACAGTTTTCCTTATCATGAACTCATAATTCTTTTTAATTCTATCGCTATTCAATGATATGCTCCCTTCACAAAAGAAAGTTTTTTTTTTATATGCGAGTATAAAAGAACGTATGATAAAGCTGCTCCAGTTTTTTTTTTTTTTTTTTTGTCATTTCCTGATTCTCCAGCATTAAATGACTAGAAATAGGTTTCAGTTTCGAAAAGTCACACAAGTGAATCGTGTCTTGTGCAATTGTCAGTTGGTGAAGATTGTTCTGCTGTAACTGAGGGAAAATTAAACCTGTTGACGTTGCTGTGTCTTAATCATACAACAAATGACCAGAGAGAGAGAGAGAGAGAGAGAGAGAGAGAGAGAGAGTAATGCCGATGGAAACTATGACACAAAGATGAATATATAAAAGTAACAACAAACTTGCTTTGGAAATAACTATATGCGTGCAAACTCAGAGAGAGAGAGAGAGAGAGAGAGAGAGAGAGAGAGAGAGAGAAAAAACAAAAAATTAATATAAAAAAGAAAAACTTGCACTGAAAATACTGCAGCTTGTATGCATACAAGCTGAGAGGGAGCATATTGCAAGCAAGATTTATACACGAGGAGCAGCGCTGAACGATTCCCATTTCTACAGGAAGAACACATTCAAGCTGTTAGCTCCTCCACAACCAAGCAACGACAGGTGGTACTAAATGAATTAACACTTCCTCGGCGACGTCCAATCAGTGATTCACGCTGCGCACTTTCCGGAGACCGTGCAAATCTCATGCTCACGCCACCACACTTCCAGGTATTATAGAGACACACGGAACCAAGTAAAAAATGCGCCGAAGTTTCTCCAGCGCAAGCGAGTTTTCTGTCAAGATTATGATCAAAGCCACCGGATATAGATCTATCTTTCGGTGGTCTCGGTACAATGCTGTATGAGCAGCGGTCCATGAATCTTCAACCACGGCCCGGTGGTGGCATGACCTCTATCGTTACCAGATGCACGATTATGGCTAAATTTAACCTTAACCTACTGATGTTTAGAAGGCTGCAATTTGGTATGTTTTATGACTGGAGGGTGGATGATCAGCATACCAGTTTGCAGTCCTCTATCCCCAGTAGTTTTTAAGATCTGAGAGCGGACGAAAAAGTGCGGACGGACAGACAAAACCGGCACAATAGTTTTCTTTTCAGAAAACTAAAACACATTACATCTCATCTGGCATTCTTCCATTATGATGTAGACATGAAAACATGAATGACATAGAATCCCTATTAAACAATTTACAAGAATTCCTGGCAAAGGCGTAGAATCAATGTGGCCAGGAATTATCAACATTTTTGACGTAAGGTTTTCCGCGTAAATAATTTTTCCCTTCAATGCGTTCCTTAGATGATCAAAATTTTGGTGCAATTCTTAGGTTGTTAGGGAGGCATAGAGAGAAGACTCTATAGATGCTATTCAAGGCAAAATATTGTACACAAAACAGCTTGTATCATCTAGACTCATCGATGGTGAGTGCTAGGTTTACCATACAAACAACCAATCAGAAATGACGCATAATGTTACTGACAGTCCAATGACCTTAGGTCAGACTTGACTGCTGCATATAAGAAAATGTTCACCTGCTGATATTTTACCAATGGCTGTGCCTTTATCTCAGAAACTGATGCATACAGTAAAAATAATAATAAGAAGAAGAATATTATTATTATTATTATTATTATTATTATTATTATTATTATTATTATTATTATTATTATTATTATTATTAATAATATTATTATTATTATATAATTCAGAAGATGAACCCTATTCATATGGAACAAGCCCATGGGGGCCATTGAGTTGAAATTCAAGCTTCTAAAGAATACGGTGTTCATTTGCAAGTACAGAAGGTAACAGGAAATACAGAAAGAAGAGATCAGTTAATAGAAAAGAAAAATAAATTAGCAAATTATTAAACAAATAGATAAAAATGTACGTAAATTATTATAACACAAGGAGAATTGTTTCAGTGCATCAGCATTTGAACTTTTGAAGTTCCACTTGCACAACGTCCTCAAGAATAATAATACACAATAATAATAATAATAATAATAATAATAATAATAATTATGATGCGGAATAAGGGTATAAAACCACAATGGCGTAAGTGTAAATATATATTGAGGTAATATACAATCAGGTTTAGGGGAGGAGAGCTCGTCAACTTGGTAGAAAAAAATAGCAATGCCATTTGCTTCTGACACCACTGTGGAATGCCCTAATTTTAGACTCATATTATGAGATATTTATGAATAATAATTGGGTCATTCATAAAAATAAATGGAGGAAAGGAAACTTCCGAAGCCCAGTTCATTCTCATCTCAGGTTTAATCTGCAGGTTCTATAACAATTTGCCAGTCCGACACAATGACCCGCTTGTATCTTGGGCTGTGACTGACATGTCAGTCCGACACAAATCTATTCTATACTGCAGTGACAAACTAGAGACACTGCTGTGACTGACATGTCAGTCCGACACAAAACTGAGACACTGCTGTGACTGAGAGACACTGCTGTGACTGACATGTCAGGCCGACACAAACCTGAGACACTGCTGTGACTGACATGTCAGTCCGACACAAAACTGAGACACTGCTGTGATTGACATGTCAGTCCGACACAAAACTGAGATATTACTGTGACTGACATGTCAGTCCGACACAAAACCGAGATATTGCTCTGGGTGACATGTCAGTCTGACACAAAACTGAGACACTGCTGTGACTGACATGTCAGTCCGACACAAAACCGAGATATTGCTGTGGGTGACATGTCAGTCCGACACAAAACTGAGACACTGCTTTGACTGACATGTCAGTCCGACACAAAACTGAGATATTGCTGTGACTGACATGTCAGTCCGACACAAAACTGAGACAGTGCTGTGACTGACATGTCAGTCCGACACAAAACTGAGATACTGATGTGACTGACAGACAGATTCGTGAAAATAATTATGTGAATGAAAAAAAAAATAGTTTCCGTCGCATTAATTAGGATCAACTACTGTATTTTTTCATTCAAACACCAAAATTCAACAATAATGACAATGACTGATCAAGTGGCAATTAACAGCCGTATCAAATAAAAACAACTAAAAAATGCCTAGAAGTTTCTTCCTGCCAATGAGTTTTCTGTACAAATCACATGGCGTAAAAATCAAGGCCACTGAAAATAGATATACTTTGGGTGGCCTTGTGGCAAGCCTGCATGAGCCGCGACCCAAGAAACTTTGGCCCCGGTGATGGTTGCCTGGCTATATTGTTGCTGCGACACAATCAAGGGGGCTAACCTTAATCTCAATAAAATCAAAACTACTGAGCCTACAGGGCAGTAATTTGGTATGTTTGATGATTGGAGGGTGGAAGATCAACATAGCAATTTGCACCCCTCTGGCCTCTGTGGTTTTTAAGATCTGAGGACGGACAGAAAAAGTGCGGACAGACAAAAATGCAGACAGAAAAAAGTGTGGACAGAAAAATGCGGAGAGACAAAAATGCGGACAGAAAAAAGTGTGGACAGAAAAATGCGGAGAGACAAAAATGCGGACAGAAAAAATTGTGGACAGAAAAAGTGCGGAGAGAAAAATGCGGACGCGCAGACAGAGCCGGCACAATAGTTTTCTTTTCAGAAAACTGAAAAGCTCAGTTTTCCAGTTTTTAGTTTTCTGTAAGAGAAAATTATTGAGATGGCTATTTGTCTGTCTGCCGCACTTTTTCCGTCCGTCCTCAGATCTTAAAAATCACTAAGGCTAGATGGCTGCAAGTTGGGATGTTGATCATCCATCCTCCAGTCATCAAACATACCAAATTGCAGCCCTCTAGCCTCAGTAGTTTTTATTTTATTTAAGGTTAAAGTTAGCCATGATCGTGCGTCTGGCACCGCTATTGGTGCCAACAACACAGGCCACCACCGGGCCGTGGCTGACAGTTTCATGGGCCGCAGCTGAGAGTTTCATAGGCTGTGGGTGAGTTTCATACAGCATTATACGCTGTACAGAAAACTTGATTGCGCCAAAGAAACTTCGGCGCATTTACTACTTGTTTTATCTTCAATCGGCAGAAAAATGATCAACACTAACATTACATGATTTTAAACAATTAAATTCCACTCAGTTCCTTTATTTTCATCTCACAAAAAATTGACATGACGAACTGGCGTCTATAACTTGTACCGGATTAGCGACTTGTCTTTCGGTCATCCGTTTAAATAAATTCTATATTTTCAATTCAATCCTAACTCTCGTGACAGAAACAATGTCGGAAATTATTCATATAGATTCCATCATGAATTAATTATATATATTTACATTGCACCCATTCCACGTCACTTCAATTTCAATCACTGCAATTTTTTTTCAGTAACAAAATACTGACCTGCCACTTGCAATGCGTAACACTGATTTGAGTAAATCTCTTCTCACATTTGAATTATACACATATCGGTCACTTCTTTCTCAGTCTACGCATGTCTTTAAGCCCAACAAAAATGTGACATGACATAAGAGGAATTCCTTCTTAAATTTAAATCATACACATATCAGTCACTTCAATTCCAGTCAACGCATATCTTGAAGCCCAACAAAAATGTGACGTGAATTATACACATATCAGTCACTTCTTTCTCAGTCTACGCATATCTTAAAGCCCAACAAAAATGTGACATGACATAAGAGGGAATGAGTTCCTCTTAAATTTAAATTATACACATATCAGTCACTTCAGTTCCAGTCAACTCATATCTTAAAGCCCCACAAAAATGTGACGTGAATTATACACATATCAGTCACTTCATTTTTAGTCAACGCAAATCTTTAGGCCCAATAAAAATGTGACATGACCTAAGAAGAAGTCCCTTTTTAAATCTAAATTATACAAATTTCAGTCACTTCAGTTTCAGTCAACGCACATTTATAAAAGCAGTGCCTGAGCCTGACAGTGATTCATTCAGAACTCCTACGGACGGAAATCGTAACAAAAACATATAATTCAGTACGACGCCCGAAGGAAAAAAAATTTGTTGTGATAACACACAAGAGGTCAACAGTCCCAAGTTCGCTGACCAATGGTGGGGGTCGTGAATTTCCATTACCTTAATTACACGAAGTTCTGAAAAGAGGAGCTTGGAGGTATGCAGAGTTCCTCGACCGATATCGAGAGGGCAAAGAGATTATGTATAATATTGGGGGATTTTTGAGTCTCTCTCTCTCTCCTCTCTCTCTCTCTCTCTCTCTCTCTCTCTCTCTCTTTGTGTGTGTGTGTGATCTCTCATTTGGCATTATATATACAATAATATCATTTAAATACATTATATACAATAATATATATATATATATATATATATATATATATATATATATATATATATATATATATTCTATACTGTATAGCCAGCATTAACCTGGTTCCAGCAGCGTCAATCTAACGTCATACAAACCAATCAAAGGAAAATTTTTACATGAAATAAGGACGAGAAACACAGGTAATACCACGCTTTTACACCATGCGTCATCTCAGCCAGTCAAATCATGCCATTTTTTTAAGCGTTGAGTAAATTTGAGGTTAGTCTTTAGATGTAATATGATTTTAGAATTTTTTTTTTTTTTTGTAATGTTGACTCATGGATGTTTTTTTTATTACTTTATCCTGCATTACACCACATATGACTGACACTTTCGTGGAAAAAATTATATATAAAGATATATATATATATATATATATATATATATATATATATATATATATATATATATATATATATATATAATATACATATACACACAAATATATATACTTATATATATATACATATATATACTGTACATACAGTTTATATACATATATGAACATTCTCAAGTGTGGCTTATTATTGATGACCCTTCCAGCTTATGACGCTTGGATTTTACCGCTATTTCATACTTTGTTATACAGTATGATCTACGGCTAAGGGTACCAAATAATACTGCCTGTGCATAGAAATGTCGCAGTTGATGTGACTAAATACAATATATATATATATATATATATATATATATATATATATATATATATATATATATAAGTATATATATATATATACAATATATATCTATATCTATATCTATCTATCTATTTTATATATATATATATATATATATATATATATATATATATATATATATATATATATATATATATATATATATATATACTGTACATGTGCATAGTGACCGCCACTGGACTTCAGGTGACACTTTCAGGTAAATATTCACTCGGCGATCTGTAAGGGACTCATGGGAATCGTAACCACATCACTTTTTATAAACACTTGAAACCGGATGGTAACAGCCGGAGCCATCACCACCCGTCGCCAGACCCTTAGAAGGGAAAAACCCTAATAGCTGAAAGTATTTAGAAACTTTAACGTTTCTAGTTTAAATAATCACTTTTTGTTACAGAGTAACCGTAGGAGTTGTTGTTCAGTACATAAAGATACTTATGCAAATCAAGCTCTTGATGGTCTATGCACTATACAAATACAAACAGACGTATTATAGGGATAAGCCATTTATTAATCCATCTATGATATCTGGGGTAGTATGGACTGATTCTTAAGTGGCTTTCGTAATACTAGTAACGAATTAATTACGTCAAAGTCTGACTCCCAGTGAAATGCCCTTACACAATTCGTATATATGTCTCTTCCGTTCTTGTCATTTGCCTTTACGTTGCAAACCTAATAAATTTGAAGTGATAGATAAAAAACGGAGTAGAGCTTCGCAACCTTTCCCTTCTATTCAGAATCAAACGAAAATTGTATCATTGTGTTTGATGTAACCAGTGTGACTTCGGTTCATGTAAGATACAAAATACAATTATTATCATTATTCAGAAGATATACTCATATTCATATGCACAGAACAAGCCTACAGGGCCATTAACTTGAAAATCAAGCGTCCAAAGAAGACGGTGTTCATTTGAATGGAGTTTAAGAAGATAATAGGTTATACAGAAAGAAGAGATCGCTTATTAAAAAAGAAAAAAATAAAATTAATAAACGAATAATAAAATACATAAAAATACAAATAAATTATTAAAATACAATGTGAATTGTTTTAGGGTAGTAATGCACTGCATATTCGCTTGAACCTTTGATGTTCCAATAACACAACATCCTCAGGGAGACAGTTCCACAGTCCAATGGTACAAAACTCCTTCAGGGTCAAAGTACACGAACACATGACAGGACGCTCAATGATGGAAGGAATCGGACACTGCCGAAGTGTCTTGTCTTTTATTACTCTTACTGATCACACGTTCAGTTATCTGGGAAGCTAGCATACGTATTTTACAGTGTACATAATACACCCGCAAAAAGAACGGTATACTCTCTCCAGGTGCATTTACTAGTTATATACGATTTCTTTTAACTATAAAAAATTTTAAATGTGTACAAATATCCATGTATAGCTAGATAGACAGATAGACAGACATATAATACCTAAATACATTTCTCTCTCTCTCTCTCTTTAATTTATGTATATGTTTATCTACTTGGAGAGAGAGAGAGAGAGAGAGAGAGAGAGAGAGAGAGAGAGAGAGAGAAGGTAAACAAAACCAATATACAAATATACAGGCAAACATGTACACTACTCCCATGATGTACAGAGCAAAGAGACTCCGACTAGAATTACACAACGCTTTCATTCACGGCAATTATGTGAAAGCGGTTAAGGCGTTAGGAACCCGCCCCTCTTCCTCCCCCCTGGTCATTAAGAATCAGTTTATGTGGACAGCAGAAAGTGAAGGGCATCCTCTCATATGACCTGACAGCGCGAGAACACACGACCTTGCACGCCTACGCGAAGGGGAAGGGGGTTGGGGAGAATGAGTAGAGGAGGGGAGGGGATGCTTATGTAATACGCACCAGGTCTCAGTTTAAAAAATGTTTGTGAGGGGAGAGGAATGACATCATGGGAACTGGGGTGACAGCAGTTGTTACCGCACTTCTCTCTCTCTCTCTCTCTCTCTCTCTCTCTCTCTCTCTCTCTCTCTCTCTCTCTCTCTTGCAAGGAATGTACATTACTGAAGTTACTGCTATTCGTAATGATAAAATAGTCCATTCGTTATCATGCCAATGATTGAATAATCGAAGACGGTACAGACCAGGTCCTTGTACAAAAACATACAGGATAGATCACTTCGGTGGGAATTAATAATAATAATAATAATAATAATAATAATAATAATAATAATAATAATAATAATAATAATAATAATAATAATAATAAGTTTAAACAACTTGAGAGAACGCATGATTTCGTCATCGTCAAATCAGAAATGGTTATTTGTCGAATTACAAACCAAATCTGGGAGTTAAGTCAAGTCAGTCATAACCTCCAGTTAGACTTTATTTGCAAGAACTAGGATAAGCAATCCCTTCCCCCTCCCCTTGCCCCAACCGAAACAAAAAAAAGGGCCCTTCTTCCTTGCTCAAAACAACACACATAAAATCTTTTAGTAATATAATAAACAGACGAGGCCAAAAGCATCTTCCTTGTGGTAGGAAATGAAAAACCTAAGGCCACACTACTCTTCCCCTACCAGACCTTCTGGGTATAATAATTATCATCATCCCTTTCAGGGAGAAAAAAAAAAAAACAAATAGGGAATTGCTTTCGTTTAACTCGAGCCACGAAACTTCTCCTTTTAATGAGACATATATTATACCTGTTCAGTCTTTATCCATACAATAAAAACGCAGAATTATTGTGATATTAAACCCATTAATTCCTATGTCTATTAGATTTAGCTTATAGTATCTAATCAGGTGACCTAAGGAAAATACTTGCGTAAATTGGTAATAGTAAAATAATGTATGTTCATACAGCCAACACTAAAATAGTGTGGGTTGATTATGCACAGAAATACTGTGTCTCTGCCAAAGAATAGAGTGTAAAACGAAAAGAGCACTGCCACTCATTTCCTCATTTTTTCATTTAAACTCGTCCAAAATACTATAAATCTACTAAGCGATTTAAGTGAATTACAGAACAACCATTTAATGCACACATTTTTGAATGGGAATGGAGGCTTCATTTTTTAATTTACTCTTTAGCAAGACATTGCAGACTACGCGCTCTTGCGGAATGTGCTAGTGTCGAATTATAGATATGGCATGGCACAGGGTAATGTCAAATAAGAAAATTTGCCTTAGGCTGAACAAACTGTGAGAAAGGGCTGCCTCCACTTACCTTTTCTTTCTTGCCCTTTTTGCTCCCTGCCTCTTCGAGTTTCTTCCCCTTCCCTTCCACCTTCTCGCCCTTGGGAACCTCCTTCTTCTCGTCCGGGGGCTGCTGCTGTTCGATGATGGTCTTAATCTCGTCGTTCTCCAAGACCATGAGGGCGCACGCCCTATAGAGGAACTCGTAGAGGGCACTGTCAGGGCATATGTCCTGCCTCTCTCCCTCTCCGAGCTCGTCCTCGCTGCCCGAGCTCTGGTATCCTCCGGCGGCCACGAGGTCCTCGTGGCTCTCGAAGCTGCTGGTGGAAGCCTCCAGCATGACGCTGCCGCCGGAGGGCCCCGGTGGGCAGTCGAGGCGAAGCGTGACGTCATCGGGAGTGAGGCATCCGGTGACGTTACGGTTCTTCGAGCATTCGTTCGTTCCCATCTTGGCGGCGTCGCTGTTCTTCAGGCGGTCGTTGGCTCCCAACTTCGGAGACTCTGGTTTGACCTGTCCCTCATCGGAGGACTTCACTTTATAACTGGATCTTAAGCTACGTCGCAAAGATTTGCGAAGAGACATATTTAAACCTCGTTGACTTTGATTTGGGCAAGTTGTCACAGGCACACTTTTTTTTCAATCTTTTTTTTTTTAACTATTCACTCTCAATTTCAAGAAACAATAATCTGACAGGCGTCGCAAGAAGGCAGAGATAGTCTACGGTACTGTCACTCAAGGTTTTTTTTTTTTATTAGTTACAAGAAGAGAATTGGTTGAAGATTCATTATAAAATATATCTATTTCAATGATCTTCTGGAAATAAGATGAGAGGGTCTTAAAAGTGAATTAACTACTTTTGGAGAAGAGGGCATTTTAACTATTCAAAACAGACGGCCGCCTAAGAAAGCCAAATGAAGGATATGACTTCTAAATGCTAGAAATAATGGTAGGTCATTTGTGTGTACAACATTCTCTACTTCCCCTTCCACCATTTTTCCCCAACACTGATTCCTTAGCCCTTTTTCTCCAACACACACCTTTACCATTTTCACCAACAAATACCTTTGATTTTTCTCCAACATACACCTTTACCATTTTCTCCAACACACCTTTAATTTTTTCTCCAACATACACCTTTACCATTTTCTCCAACACACACCTTTAATTTTTCTGCAACATACACCATTACCATTCTTTCCACCACACACATTAACCATTTCCTCCGACACAAACCTTTACCATTTTTCTCCAACACACCTTTAATTTTTCTCCAGCATACTTTACCATTTTCTCCAGCACACAATTTTACCATCTTCTCCAACACACACCTTTACCATGGTATGTACACCATCCTCTAACACCGCTCCACCACTTTTCCCGCCACTGATTACATAGTCATTTTTCTCCAACACACCTTAACCATTTTCTCCAACACCCCTTTCATTTTTCTCCAACACACTTTAATTTTTCTCCAACGCACTTTTAATTTTTCTCCAACACGCACTCACACCTTTAATTTTTATCAAACCCACACCTTTACCATTTTCTCCACCACACATATTTACCATTTTTGCCAACACACACACACATTTACCATTTTTGCCAACACACACTTTTACCATTTTCTCCAACACACACCTTTACCATTTTCTCCACCACACACATTTACCATTTTTGCCAACACACACCTTTACCATTTTCTCCAACACACACCTTTACCATTTTCCACAATACGCTACCATTTCTTCCTAATCATTTTCATTACGGCTATTCATCCAAGTGTGTCAACGATATAAAAAATAAAGAGATATAAATGTAAAATGGTCAACAAGTAAGACTAATGGCTTATTTATTTACCTACAAGAGTGCAATGATTGTCGTAAAACATGTAAAAAAAAAAAACATAAAATCTCCTTAGCGCCCTATTGAAACTGCGTAAAAACGGAAAGGTTATTGTTTTTATTTGTATTTACTTCTTAATGGCTGAAAATGATAGTTGAGCAGACTCGAAAAGGGAAATAAGAATTCCATTTAGTCGAAAGCTGTTCACGTCACTGTTCTGTTAAATAAGGAAAATAAATCATGGATGAACAAATGAGGTGACAGAAAGTCATAAATCTATGGCCTTTTGACCTACATGCCAAGAGTTCAGATTTTCTTTACCAGTGGAACTATTATCAGCATTAGAAACTAGATGGAGAATTCGACCCCAATAAGAAAATCATGAGAAACCAAAGGAATATACCGTATAAACATGAATGGTATGGCATGGAGAATTTACTAGAATTAATTTCATTCATGAGGTTGCATTACGGCGAGAACTTGCCAATCACTAAAAGCTGGTGTCCCCAAATGTCTATCTATTTTTGTTTTCGGCAAGGAATAAATGTCGTAATCTATTAATTTTCGTATGGGAAAAAGAGCAGTCCCATATGCTCATTCCGGCTCAGAAAGTAGGGCAAGCCCTTATGTTCCAGAGTGAGCGAGAAAGTTAAGGGAAAGGCAAAAGTAGGGGCAGAGCCATACGGCCAAACAGGTGAAAGTTGGGGAAAGTTCACACGTCCCTGACGAAGCGAAAGTGGGGGAAAACATATATTTTAGTGTCATAAAAAGAAAGTAGGGACAAGCCCATTTGCTTATACCAGAGGGGAAAGTAAGGGAAAACCAACATGCTCGCGTCGGTGGGCCGATGATGCAAATATCTTGAGTCTGTGTAGATTGGTTTTTGAAATAAATTGAACTTTCTCTTAATGAAATGAAAGTCTCAAGAAAAGATTTCTTACGTTATTTGACTCTTTTTATGGGAAGAACGCATGCAGCCATGCCAAAATGAGCAGGGGCAAAGCCCCTATTCTCATACTAGAGGGGAAACATTGGGAAAGCCCACAATCTCAGCGTGAAAGGGAAAGGTGAAAGTAGGGACTAGTCCCTTTGCTCATGCCGTGGGGAAAGTTGTGGCAAGCCCTTGTGTTCATGCTGGAATAGAAAGTAGGGGCAGTAATTCATTCTCACGAAGGGGGGGGGGATTACAATTGTTTTCACCAGAATGGAAAGTTAGAGCAAGACCACCCACTCAGGCAGGAGGTCAGGGAAAAGTAGGGGCAGGCAACATGTTCATTTCAGAGGAAAGTAGGGACTGAACTGTAAGCTCAAGCTAGCAGAGAGGGCAATACTAAGCTCACAACACTCTTGCTGGAATGGAAAGTAGGGGTAAGTGTGTATGTTTATACCAAAGGGGAAAGTTGGGGCAAGCCCACACACTCACGCCAGGGGTGGAGAGTAAAGACAAGCCCGCATGCTTTTACTAGGGAGGAAAGTTGAGGTAAATCCATAAGGCGATTCTTGGAGGGGAAAAGTCAGTTCAAGCCCACGAGCTCACTCTGAAATGGAGAGTTGAGCGGAGAGAAGAGACAAGCCTATCAATTCTCAAAAGCAGAGAAAGTTAAAGCTGTGCTCCCACGCCCACACTGGACGAGAGAGTGGCAAGCACAGACTCTCCTGCCGGAGTGGCTGGTGAGGGCCACAAGCCTTAATACTCGTACTGAAGGGGAGGGTAGAGGCAAGCCTATATGCTTACGATGGATGAGACTATAGGAGACAAGTCAAGCCCTCACAATCAGGATGAAGGGGGTATCAGCGGTAATCCCATAAGCTAATTCAAAGGAGAAAAGTAAGGGCGGGCCCATATACTCAAGTCTGAGGGGAAAATAAGCATAAACCCACATGTTCCCTTCCCTTGCCACTCGAGAACCTTCTTGCTCGGCAAACAAGAGCTGGCGACAGTTGGTTTGCTGGAATTGTCTTCATTTTCTACTTTAAATTACAAGGAAATGCGTTCATTAAAATTTTGCTTTTGAACTTGATTTGGTAATTACAATGTACAATTTAATTTATACCTGCATCCAAGCAGGGCATGCGGAACATTTTAAAGTTGTCTTATCAAATTCTTCTGTGAATTCTGTCCGACACCAGTTAATTAGACGAACCCAGATGATGGAATTTGACTTAATTCGAATCTCCTTTCATTCACTCTGTCGAATTCTTTCGTCTCATTGTAATAAATGCCGCGCGCACCAGGATTATAAGATCTGTTCTAAGTTTAAGCACTGATTCTCAGGATGAATTACAGGATCCAGTCATATTTTAAGTATACCATACATAATGCATACGCTCGACGTATACTCGAACATATTTACATACATATTTGCTTATGGCTTTACAAATATATATATATATATATATATATATATATATATATATATATATATATATATTACATACATACATATATACATGTATATATATTATATACTGTATATATATAATGTGTGTATGTATGTATTGTATGTTTTAATTAATTGCATGTAAATAGTTTGAGTATACACACAATACACACACACACACACACACACACACACACATATATACACACACACACATATATATATATATATATATATATATATATATATATATATATATATATATATATATATATATATATATATACATATCACGTACATCAAGCAGAAAAATCTGAGTGAAACATCATGGCAATGAATGAAAATCTCAAGAAAGTGTAAAAGCAAAACCAGTCAAAAAAGAAAGCTAAATATATGTTAATAAACTAATAATATACACACACATATATATATATATATATATATATATATATATATATATATATATATATATATCAAACAATTAATATGAAAAAGCCAGAAAGGTGAAGACAATGGTGCATGTTAGTGTAAAGAATGAGAGTTCTTAAGTACTGGGCCGTGCGGTAACGCGGTTCCCTAGCAAAAAGTGACAGACGACGCTTTCCGAAGCGAGTACCAAGCACTACTTCCTAGCCAGGGGTATCAAGGCTGAAATCGATGACGTAAAACAGTCAAACTTTTCATCTTCAAACGTCTGAAGACTTATTACTAACATTACGAAATCTATAATTACACAGAATATGGTAATACATACATACGCATACATTCAAGACATTACTAGTTTTTTAAAATTTAGATTTTATGGTGAGACAAAGATTAATCATGCTTCAAATCAATGTGTATAATTCAGTGTGAATATTCTCTCTCTCTCTCTCTCTCTCTCTCTCTCTCTCTCTCTCTCTCTCTCTCTCTCTCTCTCTCTCTCTCCATTCTTTACTATGGTGACGGAAATTCCAATTTCCGATTCCTTTCAAGCTATTGTTGATATCAAACACGTGTTGTATGACGGGTTACGGTAAACTGAACATTGTGCCGTATGGCTTTAACTGGTAATGGAATTCATTTTTCGTTAGACTATTAATTTTTCTAAATTCCATATTCATTATACCATAGTTTATGCTTATCATTATAAGCGTTATTTTAAAGTACCTTTCTTTACACAAATACACAGTGGCGTGAGTTTTAGCTAAAACAAAATAATTATGAAAGCAATGTATCTGATCAAGGAAATTTACACACTACAGTGAGCAGAACCTTCCAACTAGTCTAAATCGAATTCAAGCGTATTTCATAGCCATGTCATATTTTAAGTAATTAAATTAATTCGTAAGCTATCTTATACGCTTCAGTTACGTAGCTGTAGCATCACTAAAGAAATACAGTTTATTTATAGTTTGTTTTCTCTCTCTCTCTCTCTCTCTCTCTCTCTCTCTCTCTCTCTCTCTCTCTCTCTCGTTAGTGGTCGTTCCAATAGGGTATGTTAGTTGTAATGTTTGCGGGAATTACTGAAAAATCGAGTACGTTATTTGCAATATGTGAGGAAGTTATTGAAAAATCAGGTATGTTAGTTGCAATATATGAGGAAGCTATTGAAAAATCAGGTACGTTAGTTGTAATACATGAGGAAATTATTGGAAAATTCAGGCAGGTTAGCTGTAGCAATTGAGAAGTTATTGAAAAGTGAGGTACGTTAGCTGCATTGAATAAGACGCTATTGAAAAATCGGATACGTTAGTTGTACTATATGAGGAAGTTATTGAAAAATCTGGTACGTTGGTACCTGATTTTTCAGCAAACACTGAGTGTCTTTAGTCTGCCAGTCAGTTGTAGCTTGGGGCTTTTTGAATGGGTGCTTTTCAAGTTTTCTGTAAAAGAAAACTATTGTGCTGGTTTTTTTCTGTCCGTCCTCACTTTTTTCTGTCCGCCCTCAGATCTTAAAAACTAGTGAGGCTAGAGGGCTGCAAATAGGTATGTTGATCATCCACCCTCCAATCATCAAACATACCAAATTGCAGCCCTCTAGCCTCAGTAGTTTTTATTTTATTTAAGGTAAAGTAAGATATAATCGTGCTTCTGGCAATGATATAGGATAGGCCACCACCGGGCCGTGGTTAAAGTTTCAAGGGCCGTGGCTCATGCAGCATAATACCAAGACCACCAAAAGATAGATCCATTTTCGGTGGCCTTGATTATACTGTACGCTGTAGCGGCTGTACAAAAAATTCGATTGCGCCGAAGAAACTTCGGCGCATTTTCAACTTGTTCTAAATCTTAAACCCATCACAATATTACAATATCGAAAGAATTTTTCTCCCGTAAATCACATAAGGACATTAGAAAGGATGCTTATCAAGGGTCGATTGTTAAATACGAATGGACACTGATAAAACTCTGAAAACATTCACTTGATAACCCTCCGCCCACCCCCCCAAATGATTATCTTTTGTTGGGAATCCTTTTTGATTTCCAACAAAAGTTCATCATTTGGGTGAAATCATCTAAAGAATGACTTGACAGAGTTTCATCAGATTCCGCTCGTATGTCCTTGAGATCTTTTGTGAAGAAGCTAACAGACACGGGGAAAGCAATGACGTACATCTATCCACACAGCTGGTTTGCTAACCGCACTGGCGGAGGTTTGCAACCCCCAACCGCGTGCATGATTTTTAAGTAACTTATTTATTACAACAAAGGTGCAAATATATTGCAAATAATATGCCGGATATTTTTCAATAACGACCCATTTACTACAACTAACGTACCAGATTTTCTAAATAACTTCTCATTTACTACAACTAACGTCTCATTTACTACAATATGCCAGATACTTTTTCAATAACGTCTCATTTACTACAGAAGAACGTACCTGATTTTTCAATAACTTCCTCATATACTACAACTAACGTACCGAATTTTTCAATACCTTACTCATATATTACAATAACGTACCTAGTTTTTCTAAAACTTCTTATTTACTACCACTAACGTACCTAATTTTTCAATTGCTTCTCATATATTACAACTAACGTACCCGATTTTCTCAACAACTTCTCTTTTACTACAACTAATGTACTTTATTTTTCAGTAAGTTCCTCAAACATTACAAATAACATATTAACATACCCGATTTTTCAATAACGTCTCATTTACTGCAACCAGCGTACTTGATTTTTCAGTAAATTCCTCAAATATTACAACTAACGTTCCCAATTTTTCAATAACTTCTCATTTACTACAACTAACGTACTCGATTTTTCAGTAGCTTCCTCAAATGTTAGAACTAACATACCCAATTTTTCAGGAACTACCTCAAATATTACAACTGACGTACCCGATTATTCAATAACTTCTCATTTACCACAACTAACGTACTTTATATTTCAGTAAATTCTTCAAATATTACAACGAACGTACCCGATTTTTCAAAAACTTCTCGTGTACTACAACTAACGTACTCGATTTTTCAGTAACTACCTCAAATGTTAGAACTAACGTACCCGATTTTTCAGTAACTTCCTCAAACATTACAACTAACGTATCCGAGTTTTCAGTAACTTCTTCAAACATTACAATTAACGTACCCGATTTTTTTCAATAACATCCTCAAACATTACAACTAACGTACCCGATTTTTCAGTAACTTCTTCAAATATTACAACTGACGTACCCGATTTTTCGAAAACTTCTCATTTACTACAACTAACGTACCCGATGTTTCAATAACTTCCCATATACTACAACTAACGTATTTGATTATTCAGTAACTTCCTCAAATATTACAACTAACATACCCGACTGGAACGACCACTTAACTAGAGAGAGAGAGAGAGAGAGAGAGAGAGAGAGAGAGAGGCAATCGATGACACAAACCAACATAATAATCGAAAATGACGTATATATGACGTCAATGCATAACGACAAAACTGCCAAGTGAACAATGGGCCACGAGGGATGCAACCACCCAAGGAAATGATGATGAAAAAAATATAAAAAAATAAAAAAATTGAAAGGGGGGGAGGGGGGGGTGGAATGCCTTCGCCCACAAACAGGTACGAGCCTTCGTGAGATTGATTTTTCGTTCTTTTCTCTTATCAAATAATTAACAATATGATAACGGGACTTATTACCGTTATTTTTGAAAAGTACTGCTGGTAGTATCGTTTATCATTATTACTGGTAATAATTTATAGGTGCTACTACTGGTATGCTCTATTGTTACTACTATTATTATTACTATTACCGTTCCTGTGGTTGACCTTTTTATCAATGTCCATAGCGTATTAATGGTTATACAAAAGCCAGTGGAGAGAGGAGAGAGAGAGAGAGAGAGAGAGAGAGAGAGAGAGAGAGAGTGGCTCCGGGCTGGAGGACAACAAGTCTTTAATGTGGAAAGACTAAATGGATACAGGTTGCGTTCTGTTCTACAGAACGTATAGAACGGGAACCAAGTAACAACCGTAAACATGTTTCAATAGAATTACATTTGTAATGTAAAACGCCTTTAGGGCCATTTACAATAGTAGGGGGTCTGCTCACTATCATTTCCCCTCGTTTTTACTTTCTGACCCCCTCCCCCTCTTCCTCAGCAGGGCAAGTATATCTATTCTAATAAATACGTTGAAGAATAAGGTTTTCTAAATGTTTGAGAACTGGAGAAAATTATGTCTAAAACACAATTAAAACGAATTCTTTCGAAAGCACAACATGCAAAACTTTAAATTGAATATCATTTTTTTATTTTTATACAGAAGTTTGCGTGATCTCAATTAAACGAAAATGACTTGCTTAGTGTTAAATTAACACAGAATCTATTGTTTTTCCCGTCTCCACTTTTTTATGATCTCGGTAGCTGCAATGCCAGTTTACAGTATGAAAATCGATCAATAAATCTTGTTCAATCCAAGTCTCGCCTGAAAATTCTAATCACCTTAAACTGTAGATAAATAACCAATCTTCCTATTTGTATTCAGGCAAATGGGCGTTTAATCACGTGTCTGAATAGTTTGTGAGAAAATCAAGTAAAAGAAATGAATAAAATTCAGAATGCTTTCCTTGTTTTAAATAATTGCAAAAGCGTTTCAACTGAACAATGCATAGTCAGAGCTCCATCCAGTGTCATAAAAAAAAATTGAATGGTTATGAAAATAAAAATTGGCTTTGTCCGACGCTTTCAGCTTTGGAAAGGTCCATTTTTTCTGACCTTCTCTTTACTCTGTCTTTATCCAAGTGTCACTCTGAATATTCACATGAACAAAACAAATAAATAAGGTCAAGAAATAAATGCTTTTCGTAAGAATGTTTCCCTATCTTAGAATTTATCTAAAGAAAATGATGCCAAATTAAATACACAGCCAGCTTTTCCATCGTAAAACAAACACACGGAGGGGATCGCTTCCTAAAACTAAACGCACTGTAATCATAAAATCCATTTGAAGGTTCTGTTTGCGTTGTCGTAATTTTATTTGATAACACAAACCAAAAAGAGAGCTTGATATTAATCATTTTTAAATAGCGATCATCATCGGTAGCTGTTTAAAAAGACCTTACAATCTATTTTTAATCCAATATGAACACGCGAGAGAGAGAGAGAGAGAGAGAGAGAGAGAGAGAGAGAGAGAGAGAGAGAGAGAGAGAGAGAACTAATGGAAGATATCAAAAGAGTGTACAGTATATAACGATTTCAAAAGTATTTAATATTCACAATACACATTTTTTAGCTTTTCGTCTGAAATAATTGTGCACTAATTTTATACATGAATGCAAATCGGAATTTAGTCTATTTCAATAATACAAATGCTTTTTTACATTCAAACAAATATAAGTGAAGAAAAAGTCTGTTCCCACATGAATATGTAGTACGCAAGGTACAGCATATGTAGCCTACACGTAGCACAGTGTAATTGATGTTATTTTGATAATAATCATCGCGTTCCTGATTTCTGTAATCTTATGATTCTAGATATATTATTACACTATAGTAGGGTGGGTAAGTCAGCGTTGGAATAAAGACTATAGTTTGTGCTATGTATGCAAAGGACGGTTTTACTTGAGCAATGAGTTGCTTTGACTAATCTAAGGGCAGTTTCAAAAGAAAATTTGCGTACCGTAGATTATAATTTATTTTCTGAGGAACGATCTGAAAAAACACTTGCAAGGAGTACAACAGGCTTTGATAAGTATGGACTGAACGACTCAGGACGAGGAATGACTATTTCCGTCTCACATGGAAATGATCTCAGGAAACAGGTGTATCTTAGCGTTCGCTTCGTCACTTCCTTTAGAAATCTCTCCGTCCGTATGACGTCAACTTCGATCCGAAACTGCATGGTTATGACAAAATTGGTCGCGTAGATCACTGTAATTGGTTCAAGCGTCACAGACCGTTGGAAAACCTGTCATGTTCAGTGACACAGAGTTTTATCACCTCGACGGTTCAGTCAGCATTCATGACTTATGACACGCGGCTACTGAAACTTTGGACTGAGGAGGGTCACGTGCAACATTGCCAAAATTCGGTAGTGTGGGAAGGTCTTTCGCTGCAAGATACGGTAACTGGTCCACGCTTTTCCACTGACACTTGTAACTGGTGAATCATACCTTAATCTGTTAATAAAATGAACTTCCTCATGTCTCACATTTCATTATAATTCGAGAGTTAATTTGGTGGCTATCCAGATTTCTAGACATGACTCCTTTGGATTATTTCTTAAAGACTTTTAGAATAATCCTTTTAAGCAAATAGATCAAAGCAATATAGTCTTAAGGACTGTGATGTGGGAAGGGTTACATGTGTTTTGATGAATACCTGCTCTGACGTCTTTGTCAAGGAATAAATTTAATTTCGCAATTAACTCTGCGTATGCAATTTTATTTTCCGTTTTTAGTGTTTTAAGAACGAGAGTTTTCACCACTTTGTATGTTTATGTATGTGTATATATATGTATATGTATGTATGTATGCATGTATGTATATATTATAAAAAAAAAAAAATATATATATATATATATATATATATATATATATATATATATACATATATATATATATATACATATATATATATTAATTATGAAACTTCAAGATTCAAGACAGATTCAATAATTATCAATTTCTAGTTGCTGTTGTGCATAGATTATATATAAATAAACATATTAATTATATAGCCCTATGTTTTATACAGTCAAAAGGAAGAATCTGACACTATTTCATAATCCTTTTGTCACAGTATCCTTAAACGAAAAATAAATCTTAACCATCTCAAAATTTGATTTTTCATATACTACATATATGAAAAGTCAAATATGAAACAACTGAAATTTAATAATACAGCGCTGGCTCAAGTAATTAAAAAAATTTCATTTTAAACTAAATGTTCAATTAACACTAATTCCCTTGTTCATTAAAATTCTTATGTTTTAAATTTAAGCTTTTACGGGTTTCTGTTTTTATTGCCAAGCTGAATATTTTTGTTTTATAATTAAATTCTAAACAGCACAATTGCATACAGAAAGTGTTTGTCAATCATTTTTCATTGCGCGTTCAGCGCTTCTACTAAAATCCACTAAAGTTATTAGATGCCAAAGTTGTCCACTGCTGACAGATGAAGGATTCGACACCAGAACTGCGATGAAAGCGTTCAAAATCAACTGCTATTGTGACTTCGAAAGTTTGGTGAAAGTTGCACCAACAAAATTTCCCTAAGGAGGTCCTAAGTCCTATATTCTAATCACGACAGCTGGAAAGACATCCTCACGAGAGGAAGACACCTGAGGCGCGTGAGTGTATGCCCGTGTGTCTGTGTGTGAAAGACGTCACCGAAGACAATTCACGCTTTGTGGCCACAGAACTCTCGCTAAGCACCGATTATCCGGAAAAATAATCTCCCAGCGCGCATGCGCGTCGAGTAATTGACCTCATCTCGTCTTACCAGAGCGCGCACACTACCCGAGGAAGGGAAACCGAGTTGCAAAGTGATTTGGGAATAATAAATTGAGTTAATATGAGTCCGTAGTTCACCACTTCAACACAAGTACCTCACTGGGTGGTTGAAGACCTCTCAACACAACTCTCATCTTTACCCCTCCACCCCGTCCCCCCCAACACCCCCTCCCCAATTCTCCACACCACAGCAGGGGAGTGAGAGGGGAGTGAGAGTTGGGATGGGGGTAGGGAGATCCAGGGAAATGGAAAGGGGTTTCGGGAGGGATGCCCAGCAGGACCAGCAGGTGAGGTGTAGCAGTTAAAGGAGCAGGTGTGTATCGTCACTACCCTATCATAATCATCATCATCGTCGTCGTCGTCGGAAAAAGCAGCAGCTAACAGCAGCAGAGGCCGCCGAAGGGAAAAGCGGCCGAAGAAGAAGAAGAAGAAGAAGAAGAAGAAGAAGAAGAAGAAGAAGAAGAAGAAGAAGGAGCAGTTAGCAGGTGAGACCTAATGGTAACCGCCCATGAAATCGATACTTCCAATAGAGCCAGAGAGAGAGAGAGAGAGAGAGAGAGAGAGAGAGAGAGAGAGAGAGAGAGAGAGAATGTCATTTCCCTGACACAAGATTCTCACAGCAAATTATAACTTGCTGCTGTTACGTTGCTGCACTGCTGCAGCTGCTGCTGCTGAAGGCGGATGGGCGAGTACCACCACGAAGGCGAAACCAATGGTGCCAATGTGTGTGTGGGGGGGGTTGGATCACAATCCCCGGTGACCCCGCGGGCGGAGGGGGTGGGGGCTTCTTCTCCGTGGCCCTCGTCAGGTGTACCCAGCGCAAGGGCCTGACGTCGCCAGCGGGCCCAGGTAAGGGGAACCATATGGAGAAATGAATGCAGGGGGTGCGGGAGAGGAGAGGAAATGTGATGGGAAGAAAGAAGGGGAGTGGAGACGACCCAGGGGACTCAAATGGGTAGGGGGAGGAACGCCAGAGGGGCGTTGGGAGACGAGGAAAGGGAAGGGGAAGAGGAGGGGAGGAGGAGTATTTGGGAAGGGGCAGTAGGACTAACAGAGAATTCAGAAAAAAAATTCAAGATAATGTTTTTCCCCTTCTTTGGGAAATGGAATCAAAGTAAGCGAAGAATTCGATTAAGCTATGGATGACGTTTTGATACCTGAAATCCACAAAGAGAGAGAGAGAGAGAGAGAGAGAGAGAGAGAGAGAGAGAGAGAGAGAGTCATTTTACATAATTTTCAGCTTTAAACTTAAAGTCACTGGAGTCATTCCACTTGAAATCACTATAATATTCGCTGAAAAAAAAACCTACCGCTGAAGCTTTTCTCTATATCAGAGAACTCGGGAAAGGAGCATAAAAAACCGTTGTCTGCTCCGCATTATCAAACATAATTTAAGAAACTCTCTGTCTGTCTGTGCGTCTCTCTCTCTCTCTCTCTCTCTCTCTCTCTCTGGAAAATCATTATCAGGGCAAGCAGAGTCAAGCAAAAGTAACCAAGTCAGGAGATTTTTACCCATTATGCTTGAGCGAACTTCGAAATAATATCAAAACTATTCACACTGAAATGACTTTGTTATCGGAGAGTGCCATACGGGAGTAAACAAGGGACAGGAAAGCGACCGCGAAAAAAGAATGGGAATAATGAAGAAAAGGAATAACGATCCGGGTTCAATTGTCTTGACAATTGAGTCTCCGTGATTCCTTTTAATTTAAAATATTTTAGTGAATTTTCATCTTCATTTTTCTTTTGTAGTTTTGTGGATAATATTTTTTATCAAGAGCTACCAATACCACATTTGCATTTTATTAATTTTATTTCGATAATATACTTTCTATTATCACTTCCGACAGTGTAATTGGACGAAAGCAATATTTTCACCTAAACCCGAGAGAGAGAGAGAGAGAGAGAGAGAGAGAGAGAGAGAGAGAGAGAGAGAGAGAGAGAGATGTGTATGTGTGCGTGTTTGTGTTTCCTCATTTCCTTTCTCATCTAAACGCTGTGCCCTCTTCTCCCCCCAACCCCCAACCCAAGTTCCCCCAATTACAAATAAATCAATAATGGGAACGGGCGATTTAAGCAGCCGAAACGGGTAATTCAATCCCAATAAATCCGGGATTTATGCGCGCATTTATTTGCACGGAGGGGACGACAGCCTTTTTATTTTCAAAAACATAGGGGGTGACACTCGCAAATACATTTCCGATCACACAGAGAGAGAGAGAGAGAGAGAGAGAGAGAGAGAGAGAGAGAGAGAGAGGACTTCACTTTAAGGTGTGACTTTATAACCAATATGCATTGAATAATAATAATAATAATAATAATAATAATAATAATAATAATAATAATAATAATAATAATACCTGTGCTGTGTCTCCAAATACGTTAAGAGCATTAATTCTGTAGCCAACATCACAATGGTGACAACACAGGCGTTCGTAGGTTGCAAACCTCCGCCAAGACTGGGTAATTCACGCTTGGCTCTCCTTTATAAAAATAAGATGAAAAATAAAAAAAAAAATTAATCACTTGTTGACGTTACCGGGGCCAACCTGGGTCAAATAAAAGAGACTAATAGCTAACAGACGAACAAACAGACAACAGAAGCTGTTTCTCGGTGGTAAAAACAGGAAAACATTTCAGTGTTGTTGAGAAAATAAACAGAGCTCTAACCATGAATATAATCATATATTATCGAAAATAATGGTAACTGTCACTACATTTCTCAGTAACAGTAACTATTAAAACTTTACAACTGCTTGTTCATATCACCAGCACGCAAAATCAAATATTAATTTTCCATAAAAAAAAAACAGAAAAAATATTCAATGGTCAACATCGAGGTAGAAAATCAGCAAGTCAATAAAGACTTACTTTTACAACTGGGAGAAAGTTAAAAAAAGAAATATTGTTCTTATGGGTTAGCAAATAACCAGGTTAAAGAACTGAATCTGCTTATCGTTTAAACACTGGGATGAGGTTGCTTGACTCATCATATGTAATTAACACTGATTTCTGCTTTCTCCGTCGGTGCAAGACCTATCAAAGCAAGACGTAAGTTACTTGATCATAACTCCAGCCTTAAAGTGAACTCGTTACTGGGCTTTCGGAGGTAGGTGTGTGTGTGTGTGTGTGTGTGTGTGTGTGTGTGTGTGTGTGTGTGTGTGTGTGCATGGACAAACGCAAATATAAGATCACGATGATACTAAACTATTCTAGTAGCCATAATTTTAGTGGTGCCCGCAACACATAAATAAGCAAATTAACACCATATTCTTTGGAAGCTTGAATTTCAAGTCAATGGTCCCTTTGGTGGGCTTGTTCCATATGAATAGAGTTCATCTTCTGAATAATAATAATAATAATAATAATAATAATAATAATAAAATAATAGGGAAATGATAATAATAATAATGATAAAACACAATGGGTACAGGTAACACAAGAAAAACCAAAGGTTTAGGCAAATCTTATGACTCTTGGCCTAAAGGCGATTGATATTAAATCTCTCAATAATGTATGACGCAGGTTTAGTTTAAGGAGACTAAAAATGATAGATATTGCGATGTTACGGCCAACTCAAGATGTGATTAAGCAGAGATGCCGTCTTCTAGCTATCCACTCAAAGGTTTGGATGAGGACTAGAGAACAAACTCAGAGAGCACTTACACTTGTAAACTAACTGTTACTTTTTTTGTCAATTCAAGATTGAAACCTAATGAGGCAAATGTAAAAAAACTGCACACCGTTAACAAGAATAGAAATTGATAAAAATTTTCATTAACGAAAATATTCTCGCCCACATAATGAACTGTTAACTGCAGAAAAACATTCATCTTCTTTCTTATTACTGAAGAAGTCTTACCTTTTTATACCCCATAGTCTCTACCCTAAAAAACTGGGTGGCTCCACACAAAAATAAGGTAACATTCACTTCTACGCACACCTTCTAACTACAGAGTCAATAGCAAGCACCGTGCATAAATATCCAGATCACTATCAACTTCATACACGCGCACAGAATCTCATCAGCAGCAAGTCACCTACCACAGCATACGCTGCGTAATTCGATTTTAATTTTTCATTTGCCCACCTAGCTAACTTTAATCAAATGCATCCATAAATTATGGTATATAAAAATTTGTCAGCATTTGATATTTGCTCCACAGCTATTCCTTTATTTAAATTTTTGCGTTCATTAAACCATTCATTGAACCATGTTTTCACATCAAGTAAGGTTTTTTCTTATCAAAGTCTGAATAAGCCTATTTAAATTCCATGTTATTCAAGAAATATTTTCTATAGTGACAACTGGAAATAACACATCGGGCCCTGGAGACGATATTGCTTTCAATGGAGGTTTGTGAGAGCTGTCTTTCTTTGGTGAATGTAGTTGTTAAAGATGGTCACAATTCAGTGTTAAAATTATCTGAGCCTTGCTCTGCAACTGGCGGTAAGATTAGTATGCTAAATCAACCTGTGTGAGTATTCTTATGCACATCACACACACAACTCACACACACACACACACACACACATATATATATATATATATATATATATATATATATATATATATATATATATATATACATATATATATGTACATATGTATACATGTTTAAGTTCGCTGTTTATAGTACATATAATTCCCTTCGATGATTTTCCAAAATCTCGTTTAATAACCAATTCACGCTATTTCGGGAATATCACCCGAAGGGGAATTAAGTGTGTGTGTGTGTGTGTGTGTGTGTGTGTTTTAGAGACAGAACCTGACTATAAGCAGCGAACTTAAATATGCCTCCTATTTTACAAAATCTATGTTTGTCAAAAAGATAGGATCATCCAAACATGAAAATTACTGTTGATTATCGTTATGTCGATTACAGATAATAGAATCGCCGTAACGAGGATTAAGGTAAGTCAAATCAACGGCTGATCACCATATCGAGACGGAGCGGTGCGTTGAAGTCTCTGGGTTACTTAGAAGTAATGTAGATAATCTATTTCCAAAATATTCTTTGTTGGACTGTGATTTAAGCGTTCTGTACTTAGAAGTAATTTCTTTAATATTCATCTCACTTGATCTAAAATGCACTGACAAAATATGAATTCACTGTTACCGTGCGACATACATGATAATACTATTAGATATAATGATTTCAGAATGTAAACATACACTTAATAATTTTATATACTATATATATATATATATATATATATATATATATATATATATATATATATATATATATATATATATATAGTGTATTCCACGTATACACTCTTGCCTTTACATACAGTATTTTATATGCGAATGAAACCAAATTGTAGCGATAATAACAATCAAATTTCCTTGTGCAAAAAACCATAAAAAAGACACTGGAATTATATCGTTGCTGTTTAGCCGATTCTTACAATCACTTCTGTTAGTCATTAAATTTGCTTTATTCATCTTTAATTTTATTTTCCATTACGAATCTCGGGCTAAATAAAGCCATTTATTACTCTGACCCATCAGATTTCACAAGGGTTAATGTTTTCCTTTTTACTTTTTTACAGAAAATTGTGATTTTTTTTTTTTTGCCAGTCTGGATGCCTTATACTCAAAAGATCACGGTAGAATATACAGCTTTAAGCAACTTTCCATACACAACGATGCGTTTTACACATTATATGTTTTAGAATTAAAAATAATATGTGTTTAAATACCCAAATTCAATAAATAATACAAATGTTTCGATGGCATGCGTAATTTCTTAAACATGGCTTCTGGAAAGATATGATTCATAAAAATATTAACGATGCTTGCATAAAACCAATAATATATGCAAATCCAGTTTTCCGTTATTAATAGAGCAAGGAGAAGTAAGTGAGAGAGAGAGAGAGAGAGAGAGAGAGAGAGAGAGAGATCCCTCCCATACACAGCTTATAAGGATCCGTGTAATATATATACACCAAAATAATCTTTTGGGTAAATGCTAAAATTTTTGAGCAAAAATAAATATCATGAATAAAAACAATCCATTCAGGAGCAAGACCTTAACTATTTCATCATTAACAGGCTCAAGAGACCCACCTTTAGCTTGGACTAAATGAAAACTAGTAAAGACATTCGATGTTTCAGGATGCCAATCCCTCCATACGAACAGGTAAAATACATGGCAAAAGTGAGGTCATTTTGAAATATTTTACCAAGCAAGAGTTTTCGAACTGCCTCTTCATAGGGTGGTCATTCCGAAAAAAAAATTTTCAGGACCAATTCCATATCATTATCTGTAATGACTGATTTCATCCAAATTCCTTTAGATATATAACATTAACATATTACGAATATACATTATGTTGCCCTACATTTTATTGTTTTAAATTTTGCGATGGCTACGCGCGGATTCCTTAACCGTAGACAATCTGTGGATCCACAATGCTCTTGTTATTATTATTATTATTATTATTATTATTATTATTATTATTATTATTATTATTATTGTTGTTATACGAATCATGCCAAACTGTTTATTAAACTGCTAAGCAAACTTCCCGGAATTAACTGTCCATTGTAAGGATGAAACAGCTGACATAAATGTAATAAATAAGCTTAAAAATGAGGTTGCTATCTGTATTGAAAATCCCCAGTAGCAGCGGAAATACTAGAACTGGCAAATCTACATGAAGACCATTTTCTATGACCAAATCCAAGAGGGCTGGTTATGTCACAAGTACCAAGATATGCCTGATACATTAGACTACATCTCTTTATTTCCTGTTTTATCTTGGGCATACCTACCCTCCACACTTATAACAGCAGCACTGGATGCACATACACAGATATTCATCGTGTTTTCATTTAACAAATTCAACTGAATTTTCTTTTATCTTCCACTCTGTTGAACGTGGCTTGAACGTGTCTTCGCTGTTCGCTTACAAATTGCAGTGAACTTCACGAATTGCCCGAGCATGAATACCAAATGAATTAATACATTTCGCAATGCACAATTGCACGAAAGTCGGTTACGCTGAGTTCTTGGGCTCTAAACCCGTCGCATGATAACGTACATAGACGTGAAGATATTAAAACAGAAGCAGATTATCATAACAGGATATGAAGGATGTTTGACAGAATGTATAAGAAAAGAACTTCTGGAACATGGAACAGAGAGAGAGAGAGAGAGAGAGAGAGAGAGAGAGAGAGAGAGAGAGAGAGATGGTGTGTGGGGGGTAGGGTGCGTAAGGTCCAAGAAATTCTCCTGTCTGTCAATCTAGGTCTTTAACACTATATTGTCATTTCAGTTGAAATTGCAGAAAGAAGGACAATCGCATTTTCAGCAAAATATTTTACCCACCTATATATATAATACGCCATTTTCTTCCTCCTCAATTCTGTCTGTCAACATAAACTCACACAAAGTCGCAGCTAAGTTCAGTCAGATGTTCACAATTTACCCCATACACGTATGGTTAAACGAAAGAAACTCTAGCGTTATTTTCAAGAGAATCCACTCGACTTTCCGAGGTGAGTCTGTGAGGCCACTTCTTGTCTTTCCAGGGACCCCGCGACCATATCTGGCCACTCCTTTCTCCATAGTTTTGGCAGTTGTGTTCCAACGTCCTTTTCAAGTAACAAAAGACTTCATTGCGAGAAATGACCCGCCACTTATCTAGAAAGATCACACCTCCAAAAGCCTCAACCCTTCCGTTATAAATCTTTTTCAAGCCATCTCCCTTAAGGTTCAGTCTGATGGCTGCCACCGGAAGGAAGCAAGGAGGAGTTCATGCACTCGAAACAACGACCTATTATTATGTCTGCAATAGGCTCATCATCGGGTCATCTAACTCGGTGACCTTCCTTGCTTCCAAGGTCTCGCTCTCTCTTGTCTCCCCTCGGAGTCAGTCGAGGTCAAGGCATCGCTACACCTGACACACGGGCTAACGACCAACTGGTCGAAGGTTGTACAAGACACCTCGATGTCTCAACCCCATCCATACCCTGTCTCTCCTCCCGTCCTAACCCCCGTATTTTCTTTTTTCTTCTTCTTCTTCTTCTTCTTTTCCCCTCTCTCTTTCAACGACGACTCTCCCGTCTGCCTTCCGCTGATCGGCCCTCCTGGTGGATTGCTTCACCATTTCGGAGCCTCTTCGGGTGGCTAAGCAAACAGTGGCTTGCCCTCTTTCCTTAGCGTCATCTCTCTCTTTCTCTCTCTCTCTCTCTCTCTCTCTCTCTCATCTAGCTTCCCTTCTCCTGCCTGAACCTGATCTTCACTATGCCTTCACAATTATCCTACTCCTTCACTTCCTCTCTCCTCTTCTTTGCCTCACCCCATCATAATCATCAATGGCCTTCATCCTCCGCTTTCTCTTACAATTCTCGTATCTCGTCTCCCTCTCTTAAGATATCCAGCATCCTCACTATTTTCCATCTCCCTCCACCTCTCCTCTCCCCCTTTTGTATTTTTAGGTCGCCGGCATTGTTGTAAATCAGTGACTGTTCCAGAGACACCAGGCATTGTGTTACGGATCCGGCATAAACAATCGCTTGATAAAAATACTTCAATACAACAGACGAAAGAAAAAATTATTTGTCTCATTCCCATTCAACCAGGTCCTACCGCCGTTCGACCGCCTTCCCGTTTAATATTGATCCGAATTACAGAAAAAAAAAAAAAGTCTTCACTAATTCACGTACGGGTACTATCAAAAACGGGAAACCGGATCGTACATGGGACACGCCTGCGTCGTTGACTAAAAACTACAAATCTTTGTTGCAGCTGTTTACAGTATATGATAATAATTTTTAAAAACAATTAACACAGAAGAATAAATACCCTACGTGAATAAGTAACTATCTTTTTGGATCCTTGCCCTGTACTTTGTCGCTGCGATAGTGTTATTTATGTAAATAAATAACATAAATTTACTAAACAAGGTAATATATATTTGTCAAAACAGTTCTTATACCAACATTTTATAGTGAAATTGTTAATAATTATTAACAATAGGTATTGGCGTTGGTTTATGAGTTCATTGTTACAGCATACAACAATTCTTGCATGTCTGCGCGTGCGTATTATGTACACCAGTACAAAGGGAATGGCGAAGAATATGATAAACGAAATTCTGCTATGAATAATACACAAAAACAAAAAACAATGACGTCAATGTGTTTTTGTTCCATGGAAGCGACTGACAAGACTTCCAGACCTCCACTTTTTTCCTCGAGCTAACAGAACTTTAGCCGTTTAGCGTTGGGTAACATTACTATAGAATCGATTTTGTGCGATTTAGTTTTAGTAAACTATTTACTCCGCATATCCTTAGATCTTAAAAGCTAAGGCTCGATTATTATACCGAGACCACCGAAGTTAGATACTGGCAACGATACAGATCTATTTTCGGTGTCTGATTAGGCCTATACACTGTAGCGGCTGTAAAGAAAACTCGATTGCGCCGAAGAAACCTCGACGCATTTTTTACTTTAGTATTTAAATTGTCTGAATAATTTCCATTTCTATTCTATTTATTTTACCGTTGGGCAGAGGTTTCATGCAGCAGATACATTCCGTTATTTCAACAAATGATAAATTTTCGTTATTTCAAGGCCCTTCCCAGAAGATTAACTTTGTTCATAAGGCTTCACGAGTTACTCGAAAGATTCAGAGTTATTCAGTGACTTATAGTTTTTCAAAAGATTTACTTTAATAAGCTACCGGATATACTTTAATCTTCATTCAGAAAGCGCAATACACTGCTCAATAGTTTTAGTATAATCTTCAGTAGATTTAATATGCTGGTACAAATAATGGCTCCAGATCTGTCTCTACATCAAAACTGTTTAATTTCATCTTATTTTTAGCTAATTGTAATATTAAACTATATTCTATAATCATGACAATTATAGTAGTTTCCCATGTTCTGTACACATTTCATTTTATATATAAATATATAAACATAAATAAATATATATATACATACATTATATATATATACATATATATATATATATATATATATATATATATATATATATATATTCCGTAATTTCTCGATTTCTCACACTTTCCAATTAAGTTTGTTGCTGTCGAGTGTTTTATCTTAAAACAACACCAGCCCGAAGTGCGCGGGCTCGATCCTCCACACTAGTAGCTGCGGTTTCTTCCGTCAATGGGAAGTAACAGCGTAGTTATGAAGGCATTTTCACTATCATAATACAGACATACATATGTACATAACACAAAAGTACGGACATGTGCGAGGGTATATATATATATATATATATATATATATATATATATATATATATATATATATATATATATATATATATATATATATATACTCTATATATATACTGTGTAATCACTTAAGTGATGAGAATGCAAAAGGAGAAGAGTAAAGAAAGGCTTCAAAATATTTCTAACTTGTACATTGCCATGCTTCATGTTATGGCAGAGAGAGAGAGAGAGAGAGAGAGAGAGAGACTGACTATCTAAAACGCACCTTTAACAAAGGGGGCCTAACGTCGTTTAAGTCCCCTAACAGCTTTCAAGTTAAGTAGCTTTGAAATTCAAATATACGGATGGTGGGGAGTGCGGAGGTGGATGACGACGAAAGGGGAGTAAGAGAGGGAAAGAGACGATGGGGGAGTGGAGAGGTGGAGGAAGAGGAGGGGGAGAGGTTGCGGAAGAGGGGGCGTCCTCGGTAGGCGGGGAAAATATAATGAAATGCATCTTTCCGTCAGAGAGAGAGAGAGAGAGAGAGAGAGAGAGAGAGAGAGAGAGAGAGAGAGGCAATTTCCGGGAGCATTCGTTCCCTGGAAGAAATGTCAAAGGAGTTTCTACCTCGTGATTTTTTTTTTTGTGTGAATGATGTTATGGAAAAAATAAAATTTCTTCCATATATTCAAGAGTTCATGGATACTTGCACAAAAATAACTTCGTAAATACACATATACCTTTAATATACGTTATACTTATGTATACAGGATGGAAATGGTGTAGTGGAGTGTCTTACACATTTATACATGTTAGTATACCTGATCATTGACTGGAAATCTAAGCTGGAGAAGGGAAGTGAAAATCCGGCTGTGGATGTAATCTGGACAACTGACTTCGAGAAGAATGTGAGAGGAGCAAATGAGGAGAAAATGGATGAAAAACGGGCTAGGATTAAAGACATGGCGGTGCAAGAAGCAAGATCTGAAGAAGCGTCATAAAGTCAACAGAAAGTGTTGTGGGTGTAGAGAGTAAGAAAGTCGGAATAAAAACAGTCAAGGTGAAATGAGAAAATGAGAGGTTTAGTGAAAGAAAAAGATTATTTGAGAAGAATATGTACAGATGTACACCAGGATGGATGGGGCAGTCAACAAGATAAATGAGAGAAAAAAGACAAGAAATAGACGTGGAGGGGAAAAAGTGAGTCAGTGATTTCCAATAAGTAGTACATTACTGAGGAGAAGACGTTCTAGTGTGAAGTAAAGACTGCTGGATATTATAATTGAAGATATGATGAGGGCAAAACACCAAGAGCTAAAGGGTTTACAAGTGAGACGCTGCAGTATGATGGTATGTACTTGAATGAATGACCAGGGTTTGTAAGGTATTTCTGGGTGACGGAAAAGTTATGAATGAATAGCTGATAGGACAATTGTTCCTCTGTATAGGAGCAAAGCTGATAGAGGACCCTGTATGAATTACAGGAAAAAACACATGATTTTGATTGAGAGAGTAAGATGTGACAGAGCGACTGAGAGGAGAATAGCGGTGAGTTTAGACAAACAAGTGGGCGTGGGGAGAAAGTGCGTGATATGAAATAACTTCTGTGAGAAAGGGGAAAAACTTCATGTAGCATACAATCACCTAAATAAAAACTTATGACAGGATTGATAAAGGGGTACAGTGGAGTAATGTGGATGGAGTTTATGAGAGACATAGAAGATATAAGTTGCTGAGAGCAATTATTTAAATGATGAGTTTATAACGGAAGCCAAACATATGTTGAGATATGTAGATCAGAGAATGAGCAATAAAGAGCAAAAGCGGGTTAGAGGCAGAAATGTGTTATGCTTCGATGGCTGTTTAAAATTTCTATATGAGACATCAAAGAACGGATGACATGATATAAGGTATTATACAAGAGTTATAAGACCTTAAAAAAACTTCAAACGTAGCGAACGGACGGACAAGTAAAGGCCGGACAGACAGACACAGAAAGACAGAGATAAATGGAAAGAGATGCGGACAGAGACAGACAGACTGACAAGCAAACACGGACAGCCCAACAACAAAATGTCCCTGAACAATTTTTTGCTCAGAAAACCCTAGCTTTTTCTTTAACAGTATAGAATAAGATTTCACCAAATATACCTAAAATAAAACACCGTAAAAACTGTTTTGATTTGTCTGAACACCTGGATTTGACCAGCCTTTGATACCTGGAGGCAATCTTTCAACAGCTGATGATATTCCTTCTTCTGTCTCTTCAAGGACAATCTATCCTGTCTCTCTACTTTCCTTCATACTTCCAATCTATGTCATTTCTTGATATTTATAATTTTATTTTATTTTATTTTATCTTATTTTTTGCTTCTCGGTAAGTATCTCTTCTAAGCTACAGCGGTATGCACGAACAATATTCCCCGTTTGTCAGCTTGCTTTTATGGAATCTGAATATATGCTTTGTCTAATAAACAGCAAATGTATCTACAGTAGGCTATATTTGCTGTCTGACAACTGGCAGGCAGTACTTTGCTTTGACTGATTTAAAGACACTTTCTCCAGGGACTCCAGTCTCACAATAGAAAAGTTTTCTACAAAATAAATGCAGCTGAAGCACAATAATAATAATAATAATAATAATAATAATAATAATAATAATAATAATAATAATAATAATAATAATAACAAAGGGCCAATGTTACACAACCTTCAACGCTCAAGAGTATCATTCTATCAGTTAGATCGAACTTTACGTGGGAATATTCAGGAACTGCTCATGCAGTTACGATAAGTGTGCAATTATCTTAAATGTTGAGTAGCGTTTTGAAGGGAAAACACTTGCACAGTATTGAAATTCACCCAGTAAGGGCAATAAAAATGCCTATTCTCTTCTGTACACTTACCAATATATATATATATATATATATATATATATATATATATATATATATATATATATATATATATATATATATATATATATATATATATATATATATATATATATACTATATATATATATGGTATGTGTGTGTGTATATATATCTCATATATATATATATATATATATATATATATATATATATATATATATGTGTGTGTGTGTGTGTATGTGTGTGTGTGGTATGTGTGTGTATATATATATATATATATATATGTGTGTGTGTGTGTGTGTGTGTGTGTGTATATATATATATATTGCTTCTACAAACCTTAATCTATCTAGTACGAGGAAAAATGAGCAAAAATAGGAAATAAGGAGAAAACCTGGTTCTCATATTTGTTCTATAACGTCTCTCACAATCTCCCGATAATTAAAAACTATATAAACTTGCTTTTAGGTCGTTTCAGAAGAGCATGAGTCGAGCAAGACGAAGTCTTACCTGAAAAGAAAGAAAACGCATGTATGAATAATCTAAGAATATTAATTATCAAAGCTAAAAATAATGATCACATTGACAAATTAAAACATTAGCGTAATACAACTATATACACATTCTCTCTAGAATGACAATTCCCATGACAGTCTAGCGTATATTGCAGCACAAAGTATATTGCAGCCATTTTACTTTGCACGTCGTATGTGTATACACACGCATATACACTAGATGGAGCCAATTCAAAGCCCTTTTCTCTGACAGGTGGGGTGGCACCAACGAATAAGCACACCGCAACTGTCGCTGTTATATTCACACTTTCACCTCCTGGATACCAGGGCCATTACTTTCTAGTACCTCTTCTAAACCAGCATCCTGTATACCTATCTTTCCTAAATACTTCTAATACTTCCAAATCATACACGCTTTTAACCAAACTGTTATCTTCCATTTTCTCCACACGACCTGATCACCTACAACACACTCTATCCTTATTTTCCACACAAGCTTTTTTTTTTTTTTTTTGTAACTTTTACGAATCTTCACACTTTTCCCCATTTCAGTTCCTGGGCCACATTTACTATGAAAACAATCCATCTGAGCAGATTCAACCCTTTTTCTTACTTACATATTTAACATCCACACCTCGCTCCATAAAAAAAAGTTTGCTCAACACCCGTTTTTATATATTCCAACCGTAACTGACAAAGAGACCCCGAGTTTCTTTTCCAATATTTTGCACACAGCTGCAATCTACCTTACTTGGCCTATTTTTGGCTCTGTAACTCACTTCTTCTCTCATTCTACAGTTGTCTAAGCGTATGTATATGTATGTATATGTATGTAATAATGTATGTGTGTATATATACATATATATATATATATATATATATATATATATATATATATATATATATATACATATATACATATATATATATATATATATATATATATATATATATATATATATATATATATATATATATATATATATATATATATATATATATATATATAGCTCGAGAAAAGCACGCGAATCCAGCGAGCTGAAACATCTTCCAAATTTCACAACGTCGTGGATGAAATTACTGAAAGCAAGCAAGCAAGCAAGCAGGCAACATAAATGCCTTCAGTCCCAAGTCCCCCACAAAGCGCATTGATACGACTAAATAATGCCATTAAAAAAAAATTCACACGTGTCTTCTAGTCCTCTCTCACGCACGCGCGCGCAGTTTATTCCAGGTGGCAGAAAACAAGACGTCATAACACAGAAGCCATGTTAATAAAGTCCACATCGTTAATTCCTGACAAACAACATCGTGAGGGAATTACTCGCGGTAAGTGTTAATGGTAACCACACTTTTGTATATTATGGTCAGGTTTCTTCGCCAACTTAATATATTAATAATAAGCAACACAGCCTCGACAGTTAAGAACGACGTTCCCGGCAGAGTTGAGTAGAACAAATATAAAAATAAATATTACTGTGAACATTTTCAGTGTCGTTGTGTACTTGCTCACTTCGGTAAAGGGTGATCGGATCATTAATAATCTCTGGATTGAATTTATCACGTTCTGGATCGCTGTGCATATCAATGATACTTCTGTCTGGAAGCTTGAATTTCAAGCCAATGGCCCCTTTGGTGGGCTTGTTCCATATGAACAGGGTTCATCTTCTGAATAATAATAATAATAATAATAATAATAATAATAATAATAATAATAATAATAATAATAATAATAATAATAATAATAACAATTTGTAAAAAAAAAATGTATTTTATGTAACTTTATACTCAAGAGACAACACGATATATCTGAAAACGATCGGGACATTTTTCTCCAAACAGCCCCATCAGAATCATAAGATTGGTCGTATCAGGTATTATAACAGTAAGGAAATGATAATTTAATTATAGAAAAACCAAAGGAATTTTTTCATTTATTACCCATCTACATACCAAGACTTGTAATGATCATCCTGTACAATATGAGGAAACTGAAGGTATTGTGGCTATTAACAATGCATATAAGTCTAGTGCTAGTGACAGGTGCATTTAAATACTTATTGATATATATATATATATATATATATATATATATATATATATATATATATATATATATGTATATGTGTGTGTGTGTGTGTGTGTGTGTGTGTGTGTGTGTGTAACTGTATGCTTGCATATATTGTTACCTATGGTTTCGTGTATATTTCAGTATCTCTTAATATCCAAAGACAAAACGAATAATAAATCAAATACTTAGAATAACCTTCCGTGTTGAGCCACCAAAATATTTTAAAGTAGCAAACAGATGTATGGATTTGCTAGCAAACTACTATACATAACACAAGTAGGACGAGAGAGAGAGAAAGAGAGATTAAAATTAATGAAATGAAAACAAAGATCAACAAGCATACCAACCGATCGAATAACAAATCGGAACCGAATGTCTTTCAGCATTTCAATTTGTTTTCCAAAAACACCTCTGCTTACGTATTAAGAATAACCCAGTATTACAACCACCGGGTCGCAGACGCTGGAAGAACACTGGCGTCCTTGTTGTTCAATCCGTGGCGTCGAAAATTTCATGTCTGGTAACGCAAACAATCCCATTACAATCAACCCATCATTCAGGGAGGCGAAGAATTGTGCGGTTGGCAATCATGAGTATCATCATCGGGTAAGGACTGTGAAACCATGCAGCGTGATTCGACGCGCACAATTCAAAAGAGAGTTATTTTCCGGGATCTTGACTTTTTCTGAATAGGCTCTAATTGACGTAAGAGAAACGGCAATGTCTTGACGTGAAAAAAAAAAAAAACACAAAAGAAAATGATCACAGCCGCGGTATCTTTAAAGATTGTTTACGTGACGTGAGGGCAGGCAATCACGGCCCCGGGTATAGAAGGAAAATTCGTTTTATCAGGAGGATCCATGTATGAAACAAACCCATAATTTAGTTCAATCTCAGCCATCTCTCCCGTCATCACCCGGCTTCTTCTTCTTCTTCTTCTTCTTCTTCTTCTTCTTCTTCATTCACTGAAGCACGAAAAGCAATGCAAGTGACAAGTCTGATTAATAAATAAGCTGACTACTAGTATTATCTGGGCTAAAGATTTCTAAAGAAGTTGGTCCGATCATTTATGCTTTGGCAAGTGTAGTGGACTCCCAACTACGAGGAAAAAGATAGAAATTTAGTTAACGTCAATATTATTTCCAAAGATAAATCAGTCGTCTATTTGGTCTTAGAGGATATCTTTGTTAGCCAGTCTTGACGTCTTTTAATACCCAGTTTACCTCTAGTTTATTATAGCAATAGTATGTACAGTATGTATGTATGTGTATGTATGTATGTATATATATGTATTTATGTGCGTATGTGTATGTATATATATACATACATACATATATACATACATATATATATATATATATATATATATATATATATATATATATATATATATATTCATACTACTCGTCATTGAGTTTCAATAAGACAAGATGGTTTAGGTTCCCAATTCATTCAATTACAAAGTAGAATTTACAAAGTACTAGCTTTCGAAAACGTACGGTATTCTTCACCAGTTATCCATGCACTGAAGAGATAACAGCGAGGGTATATATATATATGTGCTCCCCCTATCATCTGTTAGTTTCCCTTTTTCTAATCTCTGGGGCGCCGTGCCCGTTCATCTTCAGCTCCTCCTGCCCTTCCCTGCAGGCTTCCTGATCTCCTTGGTCACATGCTTAATCCTTCGTTGTTGGGGATTATCCCCTTGCTGTCCATCTTTATGATTCTGTTCTTCTTAAAAGTCTGGTATATCATTTCACCAGTGATCCTGTCCTCAAAATGATTCCCTATGGTGCTTTCCCTCGTTTTAAATAGGAGTTGACGAGGGAGTTCTCGACGGTCGACCTCGATGTTTTATTCTTGCTGTTTTATGTGAAATTCGTTTTTTTTCAGTTAATCTTATAGTTATAATTCCAGCAGCTTTTGGCCAGTGCAGAGACTTGGTTGTGGTAGGGAATGTTCTGATCATGTTGGCAACTTGGCTTGGTCTCTCCCTGCACGATTTGCTGCTTTGACCTAAATATACTGTATCACAATTGTCACAAGCAGACCCCGCCCCTATTCTCCTCCCCTTTTATGGGTATTTCATTTCTAGTTACCTTATTCTTGACGTTGCTATTACAATTCCCAACTAGTCTTACATTTTCAGTTTTTTTGCTTAGATCCTCAATGAATTGTTTAGAACAACGATCGTAACTTTCTTTGTATATATATATATATATATATATATATATATATATATATATATATATATATATATATATATGTGTATGTGTACATATACATATATGTGTGTGTGTGTGTGTAAGCGTGTTGAAGGAGAAGGGAAAAGCATCATATTTCGGATGGTATCTACTCCCCTTTCGAACAACAATGATTTAGAAGTAAACAGGACACCTGTTTACACAAGAGGTTCTAAATGTCAGGCAATTAAGGGTTTTACAGCCGAAGGGTAGGGTTGACCTTTATTGGTTTCCATGACCTTTGTGCCTTATTGTTTGCCTGCTTAATTAATGTCGCTTCGAGTGACTGACCCTTGATGCACTTCTATATAAAATGGTCGATGTATCCCAGTCTATATTATAGCTGGTGTTACCTATATGATTCATATTTACGGAAATATGATAGTGGTATCCACTTAAACTCAATGAAACTTACTGAGTTCACTGGGAGGTATATATGTACGTAGGCGTGGGTACAGTTTATTAAATATTATTGATG
>NC_089796.1:71668862-71683862 GCF_040412425.1 Macrobrachium rosenbergii | reverse complement strand
GAAGATGTGACTGAGAATCACGAAACGTTGGAATAAATGGTTCACTATTTCATCTGCTTGTATGTTCCTGCCCTTGACCCGGATGAATGTAAATGCGCTGTGTTCTGACCCTTTGACCCTTATTATATATATATATATATATATATATATATTATACACACATTTGTATATATATATATATATATATATATGTGTGTGTGTGTGTGTGTGTATCGCAAAGAGACAGAAATAGTAAATATCATTTGCCATCGTACTCAATCCTAAAAACGGCAGCAGCGATTGCTGTCGAGATAATCTGGCTGACTATCACAGACAAGACATTTGGAAAAGATGGAAGCGTCACAGATAAGTCTGTCTGACGTAAGAGGGTCTTCGCAGGGTTACTAAGAGGAGGTTGACCAAAACGACCTTTTCAGTCTTCACGAATGGCTTACTGTATGCCGTTTCTATTTCACTCCCTTTACTTATTTATTGTTTCTCATTCCGAAGTTACTCACGATCGTTTCCAACTTGGAATTTTCCAAGCTAGCGTGTGCTAATTAATTAACAAAATTCTCATATTTCATTTTGCTCATCTTATCGTTTTTATCACAACATCTAATTATTTCGTCTCCTATTCCACAGGAATTTATTAACAAAATCCCCCAATTTTATTTTGTTTATTGTACTGTTTCATCACTACATTTAATTAGATCGTCTATTCCATACGAATTTATTTTAAAAAATCCGCATATTTTATTTTGCTTATTGTACTGTTTTATCACTACATTTAATTAGAACGTCTATTCCATACGAATTTAAAAAAAAAATCCCCTATTTTATTTTGTTTATTGTAATATTTTTATCACTACATTTAATCAGATAGTCTCGTATTCCATATGAATTTATTAAAAAATCCCCCTATTTTATTTTGTTTATTGTATTACTTTATCACTACATTTAATTAGATCTTCTATTCCATACGAATTTATTTAAAAAGATCGCCTATTTTATTTTGTTTATTGTATTATTTGTATCACTGCATTTAATTAGATCATCTATTCCATACGAATTTATTTAAAAAATCCGCCTATTTTATTTTGTTTATTGTGATATTTTTATCACTGCATTTAATTAGATCGTCTATGCCATACGAATTTATTTTAAAAATCCGCCTATTTTATTTTGTTTAGTGTAATATTTTTATCACTGCACATAATTAGATCGTCTATTCCATGCGAATTTATTTTAAAAATCCGCCTATTTTACTTTGTTTATTGTATTATTTTTATCACTGCACTTAATTAGATCGTCTATTCCATACGAATTTATTAAAAAAATTCGCCTATTTTATTTTGCTTATTGTATTAGTTTTATCCCACTATTTAAAGATTCTATTCCCTATTTTATTTTGCTTATTGCATTATTTTTTTATCACTGCATTTAATTAGATCGTCTATTCATGCAATTTATTTTAAAAATCCCCCTATTTTATTTTGTTTATTGTATTATTTTTATCACTGCATTTAATTAGATCGTCTATTCCATACGAATTTATTTTAAAAATTCGCCTGTTTTATTTTGCTTATTGTATTATTTTTATCACTGCATTTAATTAGATCGTCTATTCCATACGAATTTATTTTAAAAATCAGCTATTTTATTTTGTTTACTGTATTATTTTTATCACTGCATTTTATTAGATCGTCTATTCCATACGAATTTATTAAAAAAATACCCCTATATTACTTAGTTTATTGTATTATTTTTATTACTACATTTAATCAGATAGTCTCGTATTGCATATAAATAAACTTACAAACTTCTCATATTCCATTCAATTTATTTCACTGTTTTGATTCCTCCACTTAATTAGATCGTCTCCCATTTGACAGATGACAGTGTTCCCCATCTGCTATTCGCTGTATATCATAACGGTAATGAAACTGTTGTGTAGTTGTAAAAATAACAGTTATGAAAACTGTCGCTCAGTTCTGAACAAGCCACTTCTGTATATCAGTGACAGTGTCACTGACATTCTGAATAAGTTCCTGTGTATCAATGACAGTATCAGTGACATTTTGAATAAGTTCCTCTGTGTCAGTGACAGTGTCACTGACATTTTCCATGAGATCCTATGTATCAATGACAGTATCAGTGACATTTTGCATAAGCTCCTCTGTATCAATGACGTCACTGACATTTTCCATGAGATCCTATGCATCAATGACAGTATCAGTAACATTTTGCATAAGCTCCTCTGTATCAATGACAGTCACTGACATTTTCCATGAGATTCTATGTATCAATGACAGTATCAGTGACATTTTGCATAAGCTCCTCTGTATCAATGACGTCCCTGACATTTTCCATGAGATCCTATGTATCAATGACAGTATCAGTGACATTTTGCATAAGCTCATCTGTATCAATGACGTCACTGACATTTTCCATGAGATCCTATGTATCAATGACAGTATCAGTGACATTTTGCATTAGCTCCTCTGTGTCAATGACCGCGTCACTGACATTTCCCTGATGTTTCAATGTCAGTGAGACTGTCACCTAGCAATGAAGCCGAGTCACCTATTAAACATGAATAACAATGGCTGTCAGTCATAAAACAGTTGAACTGTCATGACACCGTCGAACAAGAAAGAAGCTACTGGGCATTAATGAAACTGCCATATGGAATCTTCTTGCAAAAATGAAAGAATCACATAATTAAGGTAAATGAAGGAACCATCTCGCATTAATGAAACAGACTGATGACATCGCCCTTAAGTAATGAAACTGTCCTACAGAAATGAAGCTAAATAATTGAATGTCTGAGAGTCATTCCACGCTAAGGAAATCAAAAGTCACATATATAATCTACACTTCATACACTAAAAATACGCTGACTGACTGCAGATAGTATGCATGAAAAATACACAAATACGAAGATTTCACATGATGGTTTTTTCTGTATTTTTTTTTTAAATTAGCCAGGGAACTTAACCATTACTTCTCTCCATTACTATCTGCTAGGCAACTGGCACATCATTTTTATGTTTTTATGTAAACATTAATGCCCTTATTTGGTCCAAGTGTGCGTCGCCACCCGCATCTCCACAACACCGCCACCCCCCACATATACACACACACACACACGAACACACAAATACACATAAGTAAAAAGAGGCTGGGAGAGAGAAGACCAGCCACCTGGAATAAGAAAAAAGAAAGACAATATTATTTGTTTGGTAAATCTTCTGGCGTTTCCTCAAGATTTCCCAATGCTACACGAGGCTTTCCTCCTGCCAAAGTTAAAGCCATTTTCGCCTTTAAGACTTTTATTTTTCAAATAATCCATTCAAAAATTTAAGGCCGAATACCTGGCTTTTACTCTGCACCTTTTACGTTATTCCATAACCTACTTCATAGCGCCCATACTTACAGGTAAATGCTGTCAATTCCTGTTAATGTTGAATCAACGACGTGTTAATTCAGGAATCTATCAGGAGTTATTCCAGTTCGTGCTAATCTCCTAACAATAATTTCCTCTCTCTCTCTCTCTCTCCTCTCTCTCTCTCTCTCTCTCTCTCTCTCTCTCTCTCTCTCTCTCTCTCTCCATACACCTTTGGTGACACCTGATTTTTGACGTAAATATTTATCCACAAACGACAGACCCGCGCACCCCGTGGCATGAATGACGTCATTCGATTTTCTGGCCACACAGCACAGGTGTCTAACATTCGTACGTCATCAACAAAGCGACCGACGCACAACACATGTGTAAGTTAAGAATGGATACATAAAAAATAATAACCAAAGTCGCTTTTTTTAGAAATCTATCGTCCAATTACCAGATATGAACAATATTAAACACGCTAAAAAAAAAAAAAAAAAAAAAAAAAAAACGGTCGAGCTAGTTTGCAGAATACCGAGAATAAAATGTCACGTTTCATCTGGTGCGGCTATGAATCTGTTGCTTGTTCTTGCTTCTCTGAAGAGTTTTTTTCTTTCTCTGTTTGTTTTTTTACTTCTTCTATTTCTGGCTATCACGTAATCCGTCACTAGCTTGTGTCCTGATTTTCCGCTCAGTATTTCAAGGACTTCCAATCACGGCCGAATGAAAATCGCATAGCGATGCCAACTGATCGATGATTCAAGATTTGCACAAACACAGAGGCTTCGAACTTCGACACGTTCAAACTTCAAAAATAAACTTTTAACTAAGATTTGCTTTCGTGACGATGCTATTTATGTCTTTGGGGCTAATTTAAGACTTTCATTCATTCCTCTTTGGACTGAAATGCTGCCAGTGGAAAGCGAATCCAAGAATATCAGATAATAGGATATGTTGATTGTCTCTTTATGCAAATGTACGAATATGCTGGAAACATGTGATTTCTAATTTGTGAAGAGTCCTTCAATGATAAAGATGTCCTTCAAAGAAACATATAACCGGCCTAGTAATTCACAGAACAGTGGGAGATGAAAAAGTTAATTAAAATGTTTAAGTAGCAATTGGTTAGGTTGTCTTGTTTCGATTTCATTTGCTTCATTTCCTAGGCAAAGTTGGAGGGTCACTGAGTAACAGACAGACACAAGCTCCAAGACACAAGCTCCATGACACAACTCCAAACACATGAAAGGTGGAGAATTACATAATGAAGGTCTACCAACTCCTTGAATTCTGAGACTTGCGTGATTAAAAACTACCAACTCACTGAATTCCAAGGCTTGCATGATTAAAATCTACCAGCTCCTTCAATTTCAAGACTTGCATGACTAAAATCTACCAATTTCTTGAAATCCAAGACTTGCAAGATTAAAGTCTACCAACTCCTTGAATTCCAAGACTTGCATAGTTAAAATCTACCAACTCCTTGAATTCCAACACCTGGGTCATTAAAATCTGCCAACTCCTTCAATTTCAAGACTTGCATGATGAAAGTCTGCCAACTCCTTGAATTCCAAGGCTTGCATGATTAAAATCTCCCTGCTCCTTGAATTACAAGACTTGCATGATCAAAATCTACAAACTCCTTGAATTCCAAGACTTGCATGATTAAAATCTATCTACTTCTTGAATTCCTAGACTAGCATGATTAAAATTTTCCTACTCCTTGAAACACAAGACTTGCCTAATTAAAATCTATCTACTCCTTGAATTCCAAGGCTTGCATGATTAAAGTCTACCAACTCCTTGAATTCCAAGACTCGCATGATTAAAATCTATCTACTCCTTGAATTCCAAGACTCGCATGATTAAAATCTAACTACTCCTTGAATTCCAAGACTCGCATAATTAAAATCTATCTACTCCTTGAATTCCAAGGCTTGCATGATTAAGGCCTACCAACTCCTTGAATTCCAAGACATGCGTGACTAAAGTCAACCTTTTCCTTGAATTCCAAGACTCGCATGATTAAAATCTATCTACTCCTTGAATTCCAAGAGTTGCGTGATTGAATTACAAGACTTGCCTGATTAAAATCTATCTACTTGAATTCCAAGACTTGCATAATTAAAGTCTACAGACTCCTTGAATTCCAAGACTTACGTGACTAAAGTCTACTTACTCTTTGAATTCCAAGACTTGGAAGATAAATAAAGCAAATAAATCTATCATGCCCTCGAGTTCATAGACTTAATCCTCAACACGTGGGAATAGGAAAATTTCACGATAAAATTTTACCAGGGCCTTGAGCTGTAAAAACTAAGGTCTAACAAACATGAAGCTAATAATCCCATGATCAAAATCTACCACGTCCTTGAATTCACATTCTTAGCCCCTAACAGGCGAGGCGGAAATTCACTGGTCAAAATCTACCATGTCTCTGAGCTCCTACACGAAACTAACCCTAAGACGAAGGAGGTGTAAAATTCCTTGATCAGGATCTACCACATCCAAGAACTGCAAGTCTTAGCTTCTAAAGCATAAGAGGAGAAAGTGCCACTAATAATCCACTACGACCTTGACCTCCAAAACTTGGCCCCTAAAGCTTGGAGGAAACAAAAAGTCCGTGACCAAAACTTCCCGCTCTCCCGAGCGCGAAGGCTTACGGCCTTCTAACACGTGGGAGGCGGAAAATTCCCCCGATTAAAATATAACCGCGTCCTTGGGCTCTCAAATCTCATTACGGCAGAATCCAGGGAAGAACCGACCCTGCGCTCATTAAGCCTCATCAGCCGACCTCGGAATGAATTACCGATGCGTTCGATTCTGGCGTTCGATTCTTCCATGAAAAGAAAAAAATAAAAAACAATCTGCAGGTGTATTCCCCGAAATCGCTTCATCAGGATCAAGCCTACACGGCGATGCCGCCCATCGTAAAATTCAGAGGATAATTAACTCGGGTTTTCAAGGTTACCCTCATTATTAGATTTCGTCTTGGTCGAACGGGCAACAGAATTCTGAAAGCAAGCGGAAACAGGTGACGGCAACGATTGCTAAAATTTTTTCATTTATCTTGAATTTAATTGAATTGAACTGAATATAGAATTTAGGCCAAAGGCCAAGCACTGGGACCTATGAGGTCATTCAGTGCTGAAACGGAAATTGACAGCAAAAGGTTTGAAAGGTGTAACAGAAGGAAAACCTTGCAGTTGCGCTATGAATCAATTGTTAGGAGAGGGTGGAAAGTAAGATGGAAGAAAGAGAATATGAACGGAAGTAAAGCAAAAGGAATGAAAGGGGTGGCAGCTAGGGGCCGAAGGCACGCTGCAAAGAACCTTAAGTAATGCCTACAGCGCACCGCATGAGGTGCACTGACGACACTACCTCCTACGGGGTTGCATTTATCTTCTTTGGTTTCCATATGGAGAATTTTTATGCATTTGGGCCCTTACGCGAAAATAGGGTTTAGAATTTTGACCACCCAGGATGTTCGTTCTGTTATTGAATGACTTTCGTTTTCACCTTCGATAGGAAATTAATTCATGTCGTCTTTAATACGAAGTTAAATAAGGCATGTCATCTGGGAACTGGCTCAGGCAGAAGAGATTTCGTAACATAACAATGAAAAGTGCCCTTTGGTAATAGACTTTGAAATAAGCTGTAATTCATGAGTATATATATATATAATATATGTATAATACATATATACATATACATATATATACTGTATTTATATATAAAACTTTATTTCGTTTGGTATTTAGCATTCGTAAAAAAATCTAATTCATTCAATAAATCCGTACTTATTCAAAATAAGTTTACCATCACCGATGGAGTGAGTTTGATATTCATGACAAGCTCTAAACTGCAATCTGAATGGAAAAAGTCTACCGTAAATATTTTCATTTACTATTTGCATAATGACTCCAGACATTCACTTTAGACATCAGATTGAGTTTAATATTCATAATTATCCTTTAGCTAAATACTACACAACAACAGGTCTGTCGCGCTCGAGTACTTATAAATGTACAAGACAGAGAGAGAGAGAGAGAGAGAGAGAGAGAGAGAGAGAGAGAGAGACTTGAACCCTCTCTCAGCAGCAAACGGTTTGGCAAGGGATGTTTATCAGCAATAATCTCCCCTTCATCCCCGTTCTCGATATCCAGCATCTAAGTGTGTCAAATGTGAATGAGCACTGAACTGTAGAACTGGTCCGCGAAGCTTCAGTACCTGGCGTGCCAATATTGCGGCCTCAAGGCTTACAGAGTTATTTTAAAGACGTTAAAAAATACATACGCGATTCGTATCAAAGACAACTAATCTGTCTGCTCCGTTGATCCAGTGACATCTCCAGTATTACTTTGCAAATCTTCAATATCCCGGGGCTGATGTTATAATTAGTTAGTGGGGAGTTATGGGGTGACAGCCGTCGTGCTGTGGGGTGATGAGCGTGGACAACGTGGATGTGTATGAGAGGGGAATGTGAATTAACACCTGAACGCAAACACAAGTCAACTAAAGAGATCAATAATAGAGTTTTGAAACTATGACTGAAATGTTTATCTGAATGTGTGGCTTGTAACTGGTACCAGTTCCAAGCATACACACACACACACACACACACACACACACACATATATATATATATATATATATATATATATATATATATATATATATATATATTTATACATGCATATATATATGTATATATAAATATATATTTATATATACATGCATATACTATATATATATATATATATATATATATATATATATATATATATATATATATATATATATATATATATATATATATATTTATATATATATATATATATATATATATATATATATATATATATATATATATATATATATATAATTATTTATATATATACATATATATATATATATAACTGAAAGTCAATTTCCTCTCATTTTGTCACAGTCTTCAGGTAACTTTTGACTGCAAAAATTTAATTCACGGGAAATTCAAAAACCCCATTTCTCCAACAGCTTTATCGCTCATAACAGGCAATCATACATCGCCGCTCTTGTATTTCCAGTCTTTTTTTATTTTCCTTAAGTCAATTTGATGCTTTTCGCATACACCTAACAAAAGCAAAACCTAATTATACCTTATTCTCGAAGAAATCGGTCATCTGTGGGCTTCTTAAGAGGCAAAAAAAAAAAAAAAAAAAAAAAAAAACGAATAAACGGGATTAACTTTACAAATTTATAACATCCCGGAAGACGGTATTAAGCCACGCTCAAAATAGCAAGTGGAGAGAGAGAGAGAAAGAGAGATGGTGTAATTTGTCCTAAATTACATCTCCAGGAATTTGGAGCAACCTAGTTTTACTGTTTTTTCTGAGCTACCTATTTTGGATATACTTGACTATTTTTGTTAACTTTATATAAAAAAAATGGTTTTGAAAATACGAACAAAATAGCCGGGATTCCTTCATTCCCTAGTTTCTCCAAAGAGAGCATTAAGAAATGCTTGGTAAATATCATTTTCTGATATCGTAGGTCATGTAGATTAAGTCCATTCTTACGCCTTGTAAACGATTATTATTATTATGAAATTCAAGCTCCCAAAGAATATGGTGTTCATCTGAAAGCAGTAACAGAAAGTAATAAGAAATACAGAAAGAAGAGATCAGCTATTAGGAAAGAAAAAACAAATCAATACTGAAGGATCTTTGAGTGAATAAAAAGTAATTCTCCTTCTCATCTAATTCCAATAAAAAAAAATTCTCAACTGATGTTTCATTTCATTAAAATATTCTCTCATTATTGAGTCCGAATTGGCTGGTTGGTCAGACACGAGTGGAATTTTTCAATATTCATCTGAATTCATTTCCTACAGTATAAAATGCTTTAATGAATCGCTTGTCGAGTCAGTGAAATGAATACTATCAATACAATACTTTCATTCAATGTTCGAAATCTTATTCCTGTTTGATGTCAAAACTGCATACATCTTATTTAGTGTCTTCAACTCATGCATTATTCTTTCCCCATTAATCTGGCCCGGTGAAATTTTGGTAATTTATTTGAAGTGCGGCTTCATGAAGATCCCTCTTCTGAAAACACTCTTGATCAGAGCCCTAAGAATCATATGGTAACAAGATCAGTAACGAAGACAAATTGAACAAACATGAATTTTACAAGACACAATTGATGAATAGTTGACCGGTGCCGGAAATACACACCGGAATATTCCAGAGACAAAGAGAAAACAGATCTGTGGTTGCGTATGTTCTACAGTCACACTACCGATACGGAATGAAAGAGGAATTTTAAGTGTTTAATCTTAATCCGGGGTATACGACGAACACCAAAGTTTAAAAGTTGTGAAGTTAACATGACGAGACGAGCGACAAAGCCATAAGACAAAAGAGAGAGAGAGAGAGAGAGAGAGAGAGAGAGAGAGAGAGAGAGAGAGAGAGAGAGATTAAATGAAGTATCTGGAATCACGTCAAGAGAAGACACTGTGGTGGAATTCCAGCAAAAGGGAATAAATAAACATTTATAAAGAAAAAGGATGTTAATGCATAAAGAAACCCTCAATGAATAAAGAAAACGCCTCTTTTAGTTATCAATGAAACTTTCAAGATTTTAAAGAACCGAACTGGAGGAGTATCAGGAGTGGCCAAAATCAAAAAAACAAAGGACCTTCAAAAGATACGTTATTATCTCCTGACCGCACACTTTACATTAGGGTACTGCGACGTCGAAAACATTTAAATTTTACTTGATACACTTATGTTCCGTTGCGTCTTTAATCTTCTTGACTTTCATCACCACCAGGTGGAGGAAAAAAAAAAAAAAAACTGCCCAATCAGACTTCAATTAAATTTCGCATCTCCGAGCAAACCTGTTCATTCAGGCCACACTCATACTGCTGGAGGTAATCCCGAAATTAACGAGCGGAGACGGGACGAACTCCGGCTTTAGTAAGCCGTAATGGACTGATCACGTCAAATTTCCACAAACTTCTCACCCCCTACTTACATCAAGGGCCGAGAGACTCGCCCCACTGACCCATATTTCACAGCCAATATGCAATCGCCGGTCCTGAAAATAGGTGGGATAAAGGCTGGACTAATTACTACGCTTTGTAATACGTGTCCAGACTATAAATGTAATTTATAGGTGGCGGAACCTCTCATCCGCTCTCTCAATGTTTATTTACATAATAATAACCTGTTAGATTAATCGAAGGGGGCGATATATATATATATTTTTTTTCTTAAAAAGCTTTAATTGTTCAGTGTTTGAACAGAAACACACCTCGTGACATCTATCACTACGCGAGTGATTAAATCTAAAATGTTTAGATCTGTCCAAAGGTGGTGCTTATGTATTTTTTTTTTCAAATTTTTTTTCTTGAGTTTTAAATGTTTTCGCTGCTTGGACACAAATCATTAAAAATGCCAACTAACGAAACAGATCTGAAATGTTTTAAAGTCTTTCAAGTTTTCTTCTTTTTTTTTTATTTTCAAGAGATAAAACACAAAACCATAAAATCCAATTTACATTTGAATAATTTAATCTGAAATGGAAAATATATCCACTGAGGCAGTATCTTCCACTTTTTTTAAGTATTAATTCTTAAGCGTATCTACATACAACCCACAAAATCTACCTCTCAAGGGAATAATTAGACCTGAAAATCAGGTTTGCGCTTCAAAGTGGATCAAAAGCACCTCGGTGGAGAATTACAAGAACTAAGGAATAGAAGTTAAATGCAAAAGGAAAATAAAAATTCAACAAACCATGGGAATTCAAGGAGAGAGAGAGGAGAGAGAGAGAGAGAGAGAGAGAGAGAGAGAGAGAGAGAGAGAGAGAGATTTACGAGTAACTGTGCACTGAAGCTTGGCCCCAAGTGAAAAGACTGAATATGGCATCCTTGAGGTGGCTTGGTCAAGTAGAGAAACGGTGAGGAAAAATGGAAAACTTTAAAGTTCGATATTTTGGAAAGGGTCACCGATGAGTGTTAAGCGAAAAACCTGGATCTGGTGTGGACCTCTGGATTCGTCCAAGAACTCAGACACCGGGGCATCAAATTACCTATGCATAAAAATCATTAAATTTTCCCTAATGCTGGTTAGGATAAAATTCTGAGAAATGAATAAAGAAATAAATCAAATAAATACAAAATAAATAAATAAATAAATATAATTCGAGATTCGTGTACTCTATGAAACACGCGTTTTTCCTTGAATGTGATAGAGCACAATATTTTTTACGTTCTTTGCGCGAAAGTTTCGTTACTATACCGTACGTGTGGCAAACATCGAGAGTGAGCAATAAACAGAGAGAGAGAGAGAGAGAGAGAGAGAGAGAGAGAGAGAGAGAGAGAGATTTCCAGAGCAAATGATAAAAAAAAATATACAGGATTTCATTTCAAATTTACAACATCTATACTGAAAGAATTAAGTACAGCAGCTAAGTAATAATAATAATAATAATAATAATAATAATAATAATAATAATAATAATAAACATTGTAGTAGTTGTTGACGTAACAACAGCTGTCCTAGAAATACTAACAAAACCAAATTAAAATATTAATAAAATCTAGTTTTCAGAACACCAGTTCAAAAGTAGCACCTCATCACAAGTTACATGCATGCTGAGAGAGAGAGAGAGAGAGAGAGAGAGAGAGAGAGAGAGAGAGAGAGAGAGAGAGAGAGAGAGAGAGTAATGAATCAACAGAACGCGTGTAACTCTTAAAAATCGTAGGGTGAACAATAACAATGTTAATGGTAATGACCGATAATTAATAACAAAATTTATGTAAGCAGTAAAGTTAAGTCACTATTAACATATATATATATATATATATATATATATATATATATATATATATACGAGTATATATATATATATATATATATGTAACTCTTAAAAATCGTATTAGGGTGAACAATAACAATGTTAATGGTAATGACTGATAATTAATAACAAAATTTATGTAAGCAGTAAAGTTAAGTCACTATTAACATACATATATATATATATATATATATATATATATATATATATATATATATATATATATATATATATATATATATATATATATATATATATATATATATATATATATATATATATATATATATATATATATATATATATATATATATATATATATATATATATATATATTATATATATATATATTATATATATATATATATATATATATATATATTATTATTATTGATTATTATTATTATTATTATTATATTATTATTATTATTATTATTATTATTGAAATCAAAAGGCTAATGACAATCCGTTTAAGAATGCTTGAAGTAAGTTAGCACTGCTATAGACTGTTACAGTAAAAAAAATTCCGACACAAATTACATCATTTCTGATATCTATTCAAGGACCATTGGGTAAAGGACTTAACTTACAGACTCAAAAAAAGGGCCTTCCTTAATATTCTCGGACCACTAGCAATGACAGTTCAAAATATCATATAATAAAAAATCCTACACAAGATTTTGCTCACCTTATCTTGAATGAGAAAGTTCTTAGCTTAACACCTACAAATGCAAAGTAGATTAATATCTAATGTAAGGTGTCATTAGGCTACAATTAAAAAAAAAATTTTTTTGAACGCTCTGGAAACTTAGACATGATAGTGCTACTTCTATTATGGTTCCATCAAGCATGATTGCTCACGGTACGCGCCCAACTTCTGCCGTCTACTTTCACAAATACCTCATCCCGCTCTGACCTCATTTTCTAACCATTTGTAAATACAGTATTTCCTTTCGAATTCGACTGCCACACATTCAGTTAAGATGACCTACCCTACTCAGTCTTTTTCGACCTTAGACGGGTATGAATCGAATCAAAATCTGACACTTTTGTCACTCCTACGACAAGCAAGAGAGGCAAGCAGGATAACACACAGGAATATCAAGCACTGCCTTTTGTTTATACCGTCAGCAATCCTTTGAAGCAAACTCTCTTAGACAAGGAGTCAAAAGTAAGAGGGTAAGAGGAGAAAGTAGAATCAAGACGGCAGGTACGTTTCCCCTTCCCTGATCCACTCGCTGTCGCATGGCGACAGTTAATGTGCCTTACGGTGAAGTCAAAGATTTCCCCTTCCTTTGCTCGTATGCTAAGCGGTCTTTAAAACGATACGGTAATAAGTGTAAAAAAAATAAAAAATCAAAAGGAAATGTTACGTCACTATCCAGAATTCTATCTTCCACAATAGCCATTTCCCCCATCGCCTACGCAGTGACTCCTTCAAATGAAATTCGAATTTCTTCGCTCGCATTTATTTAGGGTTCAGTCAGTTCCTGGGAAGCCAGCAGCAGGCAGCGTTACGTGCAACGTGATCGGAGGAACGTGATCGGTAGCATTTAAGGAACGCGGTTAAGGAACGTCAGCTTGAGGCTATGGCCCGGAAATCTGAAGACTTCCGAAGCACCTTGGTGGTTAATGAGAGAACCATTACGACGCTTTCGCATATTCGGTATCAATGTATAACAGGTAACAAATGCGCAGAAGTTTCTTCGGCGCAATCGAGTTTTCTGTACAGCGCATAATCAAGGCCACCAAAAATAGATCTATCTATATGTGGTCTCGGTATAATGCTGTATGAGCCTCGGCCCATGAAACTCTCAGCCGGCCGTGGTTGCCTGTGTTGTTGCGCTGTCAGAAGTACGATTAAATAAAATAAAAACTAATGAGGCTAGAGGGCTGCAATTTGGTATGTTTGATGATTGGAGGGTGGATGATCAACATACCAATTTGCAGCCCTCTAGCCCCAGTAGTTTTTAAGATCTGAGAGCAGACAGAAAAAGCGCGGACGGACAGACAAAGCCGGCACAATTGTTTTCTTTTCAGAAAACTATAAAGTCCTGATTTTCGCTCTCTGATATGGCATAAAACTAGTGCAAAAGCTCTCTTTTTCGTTCAAGTACGGACATGAAATTTCTCTCTCTCTCTCTCTCTCTGAGTTAAAAACCTTGTAAAATTTCATATAAAAGAAATCATATATCTCACAAAACTTCAGGAAACTCTCTCTCTCTCTCTCTCTCTCTCTCTCTCTCTCTCTCTCTCTCTCTCGTAGCTTAGTGGTCTTATTCACAACTGGACGACAAGTGTTCGATTGTTAGATTATTGAACCGGATGAGAATGGCCGAATGGGAACATTACCTTTAATCCAGTGTGCCTTTGTTTATCCAAGGAATGAATTATGCACCGTTTTGTTAGTCGACTGTTGTTGGTTATCTCAAAAAGGTAACACTCACCCCACCGGAGAGGAAAACCGTTTATTAAACATTCATAAGATTTTCTGTTATTCATTAGAAAATATGTCATAAGTTAATGCAAATTTTAATATAAGTGAAAATTTTTAAAAATATCCCCACATTCTACCTTTATCTTCCAGACCTCTCTCTCTCTCTCTCTCTCTCACGGATCCTACATAACAATTTTAATCAAAGAAACATAAAAAAATGCCTAAAAACATACATTCACATTCGGGTTCTTACACACAAGAGCAGATGTGCTTTCCTTTCTCGTCGAATTCTAACGAGCTGCCAGTCAGTCAGAGAGTAACCATCAAGTCTGGATGGCATTCC
>NC_089796.1:71638862-71663862 GCF_040412425.1 Macrobrachium rosenbergii | reverse complement strand
TGATTGATTGGATACTAAAAATAGGCGACAAATGCTGGAAATAAGTTGTTCAAATAATTCTTCACATTGAGCATAATCGGAGGATGCCAATTATAGCGGGTCAATGATGTAATTGATTGACTGAGTGACAGACAGAGTGACTGACTGATTGATGGATGGTACTAAAAATAGGCGACAAATGCTGGAAATAAACTATTAAAATAATTCGCAACATTAACTGTAATAGAAGGATGCAAATTAAAGTGTGCCAAAGTTGCATTTGACTGACTGACTGATTGATTGACTGACTGACTGATTGATTGATTGACTGACTGACTGATTGATTCACTGATATGATACTGAAAATAGGGGACGTTTGCTAGAAAAACAATTGCAGTCCTTCAGTAAAACTTACAATTCTTACGTAAAATGACTGTAAACCTCCTGTAGCAGTTACACATTATAGATGACATTTAGAACCTTTTACTGGAGAGCTGCATTTATTTTGGACGCTCAAGTGCAACCCTTTGTTAAGGGTTCCACTTACCTCTCAAAGAAAGTGTCTTTCTCACACTTATTTTCGGAAAGTAAGGGTTACATTTATTTCCCAACATGGGTGTAACCATCCGATAGAGGTTTCGGTTATTTAGGAAAATAATGTCTCCAGTAAAGGTTATACCAATTTCGGGAAATAAGCGTTAAGAATCTGCATCTTTAAAAAGAACCACAAAGTGAAACACTGCCTACAGTGTGCCAAGCAATAGAGATGGTGCATTGCTTAATTTCTTTTATTTGTCTCTCCGTATAGAGCTGTTCAACTTCTCCAACTTTTCCCTGCTCCGGTGTCTGCCTGAGATTCAAGAAATGTCATGTAGTGAATTGGTTACTTGAAATATAGCAGAATGGGAAAGATATAATCACAAGAAAGACTCAGGTATTCACCGAAAATTGAAAAATATCTATGTAAATACTGAGGAGGAGGATGAACATGTTACACTAGCGTTCACGCGCGCGCGCACAACCACACACACACACACACACACACACACACACATATATATATATATATCATTATTATATATATATATATATATATATATATATATATATATATATATATATATATATATATACAGTATATATGTGTGCATTTATATACAGTACACAATTAATGTATATATATATACACATTATATATATATTATATATGTATATATATATATATATATATATATATATATATATATATATATATATATATATATATATATATATATATATACATATATACATAAAGTTTTAACAGATGAACAAATGACATTTTTTAAAGTTTTAACGGATGAACAAGTGACATTTTTATATTCAAAAGTATTACGCCACAAATACCACATAACCTCGAATTCTCTTTACCTTGGTATGCGACTATCGTGAAAATTTATGCTATCAAGCCCAGCACTGGGGCACTTTCTGCCATTCAGCGCTCAAGCCAAGTGAAAAGAGTGAGTTGGAGTGGTTGGACAGCAAGGTAAAACGACCCAGAAAATAAGGAAGATGAAGTACAAGGATCTAAAGGTAAACTGGGAGGAAATCCCACAGCTGCACTAAGATGCAGTAGTTAAAGAGGTTGGACAGAAAGATTGAAGAAAAGGAGCGGGAATGGAGGTAAAGGTAAAGAGCTAAAATGTCTGTACAGTCAGGGGCTGAAGAGATACTGCAAACGCAGACGCCCTCTAGTAATGCCTACAGTGCACCACGTAAGGTGCTTTGACGGTACTAACCTCATTAGGCACTTTACTTGGAAATAACCTTATATATACATACATATATATATATATATATATATATATATATATATATATATATATATATACATACATTATACATACATAATACATACATACATACATACATACATAAACATATATATATATATATATATATATATATATATATATATATTATATTATATATATATATATATTGATAATGTGAACTAATTTTGTCCAAGAAAAGCTAAAAATTTTTCTGAATAAAAATCTAGGAAACTAGATACCATCCAGATTTGAATGAACTGTTTGTCCAAGAAAGCTTGTAACTTTTTCTGAATAAAACTCCATTAGATACCATCCAGTTTGAATGAGGTCCTTTTAGTAATTCTACTAATAAACAATTGTGTATGTGATGTATATATATAAATATATACTGTATATATTACATATATACATAATATTACAAATATATTATATATTATATATATATATATATATATATATATATATATATATATATATATAGTATAGTGTGTGTGTGTGTGTCTGTGTGTGTGTAGGCTGCACCGGTGTATTCACGTCATTTAATGAACGATTTCCCCCATGTCTCAATCCCCGACAATGAAAGAGAGAGTTCCAACAATCACCATCATTTGAGCTACCAAGAAATCAATCATCTTGTTTCAGTGTGATAACACAAAGCTTCTAAGGTGAGGGGTAATTGTTGGAAATCTAGTCTTCATAACAATGACTAACGGTAAAGTGCGAAAGGAAATGATCTTCATTTATTCCTCTCTTGAGGTTTCAAGGTTTTCTGAGAATGAAAATAGTAATTGAAACCAAAAGGGACACAAGTTTAGAGCCCTCATTCTTTTTGTAAATAACACAGGTCGGGTAATTTATATATATATATATATATATAGAGTGTTATATATATATATATATATATATATATATATATATCTCATAAACATCTATCTATATAAATATATATACAAATATTTATATATAAATGTATATATACATACATGTATATATATATATGTATATATATATATATATATATATATGTATATATATATATATATATATATATATATATGTGTATATATATATATATATATATATATATATATATATATATATATATATATATAGTATATATATACACACACACTTTCATACATACACATTTTATATCCTCAGGATACAATTAGTCTTCAAAAATACTCATTCCAGAGAAAAAATAAAGAGGAAAAAATGAGTGAAACAAGTGTGGTTAATTTAGTGTAAGTTTGAAAGTGCCCGTGGAAGTGACTGTAGAGGACATAAAAGGGCAATTAAGACATTTAAAAAAAGAAAGACACCAAAGCTGATGGGGCAGAAGTGAGATGTTGCAATTTGCCAAGGTTTGTAAGGCACGTCTGTTTGAGGGAAAGGTTCCAGAAAATTGTTCCTTTTTGTGATGGAAAGATGTAAAAGGAGATGGTAAGGATTATAAGGGCATAATATTACTCGGTTTTACGAAGGAAGGTGTACGGTAGGATTCTGACTGAGAAAATGCGACAGATGATAGCAGGATCGAGAGGGGAAGGACAGTGTACAAGTCATACACGGGCCTCGAAAAAGCTTTAAACAGAATCGACGAAGAGGCAGAGTGGAGGATTTTGAAGATGTATGGTAGAGAGGATAAAACTGTTATGAGTTAACGTTTTAAAATTTTAAAGCATGGAAGCAAAGTATGTAAGAGTATTCACACGGGAAAGTGACTGGTTTGGTGTAAAAGTGGCTCTGTGATAAGACTGTGTTTTAACTTCATGGCTATTTAACAGCTCTAAGGAATGAGTGAGGTGAGAAGTCACTTTAAGGACAGCGCATGTATTTGCAAGAAAATTAATCTTGAATAGTTTTGAACGGTTGATGTTTGCACATGGCACAATACTGACTGAGGATAATGAAAAATGTTTGCAAGACGAGGAAGTTGTGAGGAAAAGTGAGCAAGATGAGGTTATTATGGTAAATGGAAACCATGAAAATGGAGCAATGAAAGTTAATGTGGACAGTAAAAGAATGAAAGCAGTTTGCTCATACAGCTATCTAGGAGCAAATATAGCAAATATGTAATGATTAATATAGGATAAGATTAGACATGAGTCGCCGAATAGGTGAAGTGGGAACGGTATAAGGGTGAATGGGAAAGAGTTGCAAGAGCTCTGGATAGATGGTGTGAAAGTCGATTTGAAATGGAATAGCCACAATATCCTGGACCAGCAAGATTGAGTGCATGAGTGCACGGAAGATTATGAAGTGAATGGTGCAATAGCTTGGGGAGTTCGACGTGCTTCTAATGAGGCCATTGTGTTGGCACACACGGAGTTCATCCATGATTCAGCAGTTGAAAGTAGGAGTTGGACAAGGGCTGTTGTACTGTCTTTTCACTGGAGCCACCCCAGTCTGAGGACACCCAATTACTCACTGCAGAACAATTTAAGTCGACTATAAATGACCAAATAAGACCAACGGCACCTTCACCGAATGTTTACCTTGTTAAGATGTTTTACACTTCATTTCTGACAAGGAATGCCATTTTTCTTTGCTCCAGCAAACCCAGCAAGCTATACTGAGCAAAGTTTAAACCGAAACCAGAAATATTATCCCTACACAAACAGCCTTCCTCTCCTTCAGCCTTCGCTCACTCGTTCAGTACAGAAAAATGAGAAAGAAAAGAGAAACAGAGTTCAAAACTGGCCCGAACCAGAATGCGCCCGTTTTGCAACATGGAAGTCCGAGAGACTTTCTGGGAGGCACGTGCCTCAGGTGTCAGTTTCAGACCTGGTCACGAAGGCAACGGTTGTTTTCGTCGTCGCTGAATTATTGCTTTTATCCCTTGGCACACGTAGGAGACCTGGCACTCCTTCACTTCCTTCTCCCCCTTCCCCACCCCAACCCCTAGCCCACAACTCCCTTCTCTCTATATTCTTATTTGAGAGATCTGTTAAATCAAACATTTTATGTAAGGTGAGCACAAACAATCTTTTTGCATGGGTAAGCCATATTCAAACAACAACGGGAAGTATGTACACTGGCATAGGTACGTGCAACTAGACACTATAATATAGATATATATGTATATATAGAGAATAGTATATATATATATATATATATATATATATATATATATATATATATGTATAAATAAAACAATATATATATATATATATATATAGTGTGTGTGTGTGTTTATGTCCTCGTTTGTGTACATATTATTAGGCAGACTGAATCCTACATACTTAAAGATGCTATACGCAATACAATGAAGGTAATTACTTGAAAATTACCTATATTATTTCTCGAATTTTTACTTTTACCATAATAAAAAGACACCTATAATATAATGTTCCAATTTAACGCAAAAATCTTTCTGGCTCTCCATTCCTCCACTACGTATGCATGTAAGCACTGGTCCGTTTGTGTGAATTTTTGAGTTTGTGTATGAGAGAGAGAGAGAGAGAGAGAGAGAGAGAGAGAGAGAGAGAGAGAGAGAGAGAAGATAACATACATTAAAAATCAGAAATTGTTTTAAAAAAAGCGATAAACATTACCGGAAATTCAACATCAAAACCACACGACTGCCAATTTATGTCACTGGATTAACTTTAGCCACGATGTCAACAGCCTTCTTTTTTTCAAATTTTCTTTCATTTAGGAATGAAGTATAAGTATCCGCATAAGGAAGGAGGTTCTCCTCCTCTTCCTCCTCCTCCTCCTCCTCCTCCTCCTCCTCCTCCGGCGGGCACTTCCTCGAAATTCCTTCTCCAACATTAAATGTGACAGGCATACCCACCTCCCGCCCAAGCTTAAAGTTGCACTCTTGCATGGGAGACGCAACAGACCCTCACCTTAATTAAGATGTGGAGAGAGAGAGAGAGAGAGAGAGAGAGAGAGAGAGAGAGAGAGAGAGAGAGAGAGAGAGAGAGTTAATTCATCACATCCACATCCAAGTGAATGGCTAGATACAGTGTATGAAAAATACATCCACATTCAAGTGAATGGTTATATGCAATGTATGAAAAATACACATGAGTTAAATGTGATGTGGCTGACAGAATAGTTTGAAGAAGATTGCATTGTGTGTGTATATATATATATATATATATATATATATATATATATATATATATATATATATATATATATATGTATATGTATATATATATATATATATATATTATACAATATCTTTAATATATATAATAGTACACTTCATATTATATAATATTTAACTGCAATGTAACATATATTATATATATATATATATATATATATATATATTATATATATATATATATATATATCACGTTAATAAACAGAGTTGATATATTATAATTTCATACATTCTATTTCTATATGACATCAACGTCTACGATTTAAAACACCACTTCGAAACATAATTATAAACACCTGTAAAACGGTGTAGTAAAATATATAACGGAAAATAAAATCCATTTTAACATTCATATTTTACCTTGCAATCGAAAATATATCTTTGTGGTCCTGGTAAGCGTATTGCTTCCCCATTAACCTAATAAGATTATTTCTCTGCAAAGATCGTTTATGACATTTTACTGTCATCTGTTGCTTTCAAACATAATTATTTTATTTTCATCCAGTGCTTTCGTTGCTTTCAAAATAATTATTTTACTATCTATAGCTTTAATTGCTTTTAAACATCATTATTTTATTATCATCTATTGCTTTCGTTGCATTCAAACATCATTATTTTATTATCATCCATTGTTTTCGTTGCTTTCAAACATCATTATTTTATTGTCATCTATTGCTTTCGTTGCTTTTAAACATCATTATTATATTATCATCTATAGCTTTCATTGCTTTTAAACATCATTATTTTATTATCACCCATTGCTTCCGTTGCTTTTAAACATCATTATTTTATTATCATCCATTGCTTTCGTTGCTATCAAACATAACTATTTTATTATCATCTACTGAATTCGTTGCTTTTAAAAGTAATCCTTCTGCAGCGTTGCCAATATGTTCTTTGGTTTTTAAAAACATTATCGTTTACCGTTTTTTTTCTCTAATTTCAGGTACTGTACATGTTCCCAGTAATTTTCAGAGCAATTTCATCCCACAGGTTTTCGAAGTCATTATCTTAAAACTGCCAAATATATATATATATCTCTATTATATCTCTCTCTCTCTCTATATATCTATATATATCTCTCTATATATATCTATATATATATATATATATATATATATATATATATATATATATATATAATATTTGTTCTCTTCAAAGACAATTCATCTTAGTTCTTCTATGAAAATCAGCTGCCCTAATTTTATAAAATTATTGTTGCATTCTTAAATTTTCTATGAAAATCTCTCTCTCTTTACAAGTCTCTGGGAAATCTTTTCTCTTTCAAAGACACCATCAGCTGTCCCTAATTACACAAAAATATTGTTGCATTCTTAGTCTTTCCTATGAAAATCAGCTTCTCATTTTACAACTCTCTCTCTCTCTCTCTCTCTCTCTCTCTCTCTCTCTCTCTCTCTCGGAAATCTGCTCTCTTTCTCCCGGAGACCTGCAATTGATAGAGCCAGCAGGCTGCCCATGAAGTATTTCTTTACGTACAACAAAAGCAGCTTGTCATGTCCTTTAATCCCAGTATTTATGAGAGTGGGTCCACACTGGAGCAAATCATGTCGTAAACACAAGTCGATAACTCATCGTACATATACCACAAACAGGTTGAGAACAAGTCAATCACCGCAAGTGAAGAAGGAATCTTTGGCCGGAGATATATAATCGTATAAAAACACTGGCTAGAACTACCAATAAATCGTTAAATTGTATTCACTCTATTTGTGACGTGTGTGCGACGTGTCTTCATGACTTGTTGCGCCGCAGTGTGGACGCAGCCTCTTCTCGGCTCCCTAAAATTTCTAAGAAATTAAGCTTGGAGTTTCAACAACGTTTCACGCCATCTCTTAAGTTTTCCTTTAATTCCCTGATTTATTGCGTCACATTCTAATTTCGCTTCAATTTTAACAGCCTGCGGAACGCTAACTCTCCATTATTATTATTATTATTATTATTATTATTATTATTATTCAGAAGATGAACCATATTCATAAGGAACAAGCCCACAGGGGTCACTAAATTGAAACCCAAGCTAAAAATACTGAAGGACGAGATCAATTTAAACTTATTTGTATCAGTTTTATCCATTAATTTTTATCTAACTCCTGTTGAAGCTTCCCATCTGTTATATATCACTTCTGTTCATAAGTTATTAACATTGATACACTGTCGACACTTAACACCCGTTAGGCCACGTCTTGCCAGATATATCTTAAGCGTTGAACATTCGTAATCCTCTGACTACACGATTCTGACTTTTTTTCCCCTCTACTACCACGCTTTGGCATTTTCGCTAGCCTTCTATTTTCCCCCGAGTCCTATAACCTTCCATCTTCTATGAAGCGGGTCTGTTAATCTACCTGCCATCACCACCTCGAATAACTCATTACTTTCAAATGAAAAAACGCCTCGCATAACTCATTACTTTCAATGAAAAAACAAGTTGCATAACTCATTACTTTCAGATAAAAATCCCCTAGCATAACGCAATGCTTTCAATAACAAAATCTCAAATAACTCATTATTTCCAGTTAAAAATCTCCTAGCATAATTCAATGCTTTCAATAAAAAAAATCACAAATAACTCATTACTTTCAATTAAAAATCTCCAAGCATAACTCGTTACTTTCAATTTAAAATAAAGCATTTCACATATCTCGTTAACTTCAATTATAAAAAACACTTCCATGGTTCATTACTTTAAATTTTAAAAAACTTGCATAGCTCATTAATTTTCTGTACAACGTATAATTAAGGTCACCGAAAACAGATCTACCTTTCGGTGGTCTCGGTATGATGCTGTATGAGCCACGGCCCATGAAACTTCAACTAAGGCCTGGTGGTGGCCTGTCCTACATGGTTGCCATCCGCACGATTATGGCTAATTTTAACCTTGAATAAAATGGAAACTATTGAGGTTAGAGGGCTAAAATTTGATATGTTTGATGATTGGAGGGTGGATGATCAAGATTCCAATTTGCACCCCTTTAGCCTCAGTAGTTTTGAAGATCTGAGGGCGGACACAAAAAGCGCGCACAGAAAAAAGTGCGCACAGAATGAAGTGCGGAGAGACAGACAAAGCCGGCACAATAGTTTTCTTTTACAGAAAACCAAAACACATCGCATAACTCATTACTTCCAGTTAAAAAAAACTACCTCGCATAAACTCATTGCAGTATTCAAAATAACGAATTTAAAAATAAACCTCTTGAAAATTCATAATCACATAGAAAAACACACACCATTCAAGGCGGTCGTTTTTCTCCCCAACCTTCGCCGGTTGGAAAACACAATTTTCTCTGTCGCTGCTCTGATATTTGAATATCAGGCAAACTAACTACAGCAGGCAATAACGAAAATGGCAGCGATGTAATTTGTGGCCGTGTCTCCTTCGAAATTGCTTGGGTAATTAATTATTATTTTGCAGCGAGTCTTCCCCATCGGCCTATTTTCTAGCGACGCAAAAAAATAAAAATAAAAAAGTCATTATTGGCTGCAGGCACTGATAAAAAGTCAAGAGAGAATATAATAATAATAATAATAATAATAATAATAATAATAATAATAATAATAATAATAATATATCATGATAGTTCTTCTAACTATTCTGAGTTTTAATTAAATGTTCAACAACCCCAATAATAATAATAATAATAATAATAATAATAATAATAATAATAATAATAATAATACTATCATATCACAATGTTTCCTGTAACTTTTCTGAGTGTTTTAACTGAATGTAATCAATAATAATAATAATGTACAACAGTCGCAATAATAATAATAATAATAATAATAATAATAATAATAATACTATCATATCACAATATTTCTTGTAACTGTTCTGAGTGTTTTAATTAAATGTTCAAACAACAACAACAACAACAACAACAACAACAACAACAATAATAATAATAATAATAATAATAATAATAATAATAATAATAATAATATATCACGATCATTCCTGTAGTTGTTCAAGTGTTTTAATTAAATTTTCAACAACAACATTAACAACAACAACAACAACAATAATAATAACAATAATAATAATATTAATAATAATAATAATAATAATAATAATAATAATAATAATAATAATAATAATAATAATGTATGTATCATTAACGATGACAAGTGCTCAGGAGAAACAATATTGAAGCGTATTATGTATCGAAGAGTCTGCAGAGATAAGGGGAGATTTTTGTTTTGTTTGTGAAAAAATCTAAAATAAATAATACAAGCGAGTAGTAAATAAAAGTGTTATGTCAACATTAAGGAGGCTTCAGCCTTTCGAAAAGAAATTATTGCTAAGTAACACCGATAAGGAGAAACAATCTAAAAAAAAAAGTATCTGAAAATACACAAGTAAAATTGTTCTCCTTATCTCAGGTAATTATGGTGAGATTGGGTAATGCTCGACAGGTGGCGGACACTAGCCTACCACAAGCTTGAGAGAGAGAGAGAGAGAGAGAGAGAGAGAGAGAGAGAGTTTTGTGCTGTTGTTTATGTATACTCCCGTATACACCCAGAAACAAATTACATATACAAAATGTGTGTTCCAGAGAGAGAGAGAGAGAGAGAGAGAGAGAGAGAGAGAGAGAGAGAGAGAGAGAGAGAGAGAGAGAGAGAGAGAGAGAGAGAGAGTTTTGAAATTATGATAACTTCTTCAACAATGGGTTATCAAAATCGTCTCTCTTTTGGCAGTGTCTAATATGCATTTTTTCGATTTTTTGAGTGATCTGCATCGACGGTGATTTTGCTACTGACCTTCTGCATGGCGAGAGAGGCAGACTTGATACTTTGCTGAAATAGGAAGTCAATTATAAAATCACAGGCAATGCAGACATCTCAAAAAAAAAATAAAAAATAAGCCGAAGTTTCTTCGGTGCAATCAAGTTTTCTGTACGGCCCTGCAGCGCATAATCAAGGCCACCGAAAATAGGGCCATGAAATGCTTTAACCATTGCATGGTGGTGGCTTATCCTATATCGTTGCCAGAAGCACGATTATTGCTAACTTTAACCTTAAATAAAGTAAAAACTACTGGGACTAGAGGGCTACAATTTGGTATGTCTGATGATTGGAGGGCGGATTATCAACATACCAATTTGCAGCCCTCTAGCCTCACTAGTTTTTAAGATCTGAGAGTGGACAGAAAGATGTGGACAGAAAAAAGTGGGAAGGACAGACAAAGCCGGCAAAGTAGTTTTCTTTTACAGAAAACTAAAAAACTAAAAACAAAATGCATAATCGACAATTTGCCAAAAGGGGGGCTAAATGAATCCCGCAAGGATAAATTTCGTTATTGCAAACCAAAACAATGTCTTTAAAAGGGTACAGGTTGCATATCAGGATGTGAGAAGAAATGATAGGAAGAAAATAACAGCCTTCAAAACAGTAAAAAAAAATGTTGATTTATCGAAGAATACGGATGAAAGAAAGGTGTTTATTTCATACGGTATACAGACAGACGATTTTTAAGCTTCATGGAGCATAAATGCCACATAAAATAAATCAGTTCGGAACGGAGTTGAAAGAAAACCATTACACAGTAAGTTAGGATGAAGATTTGATTACTCTTAAATCTAAAATAATGTAGATAAAAATCCTGATTTTAGTAGCAATTCAGTCATAATTATTTGGCAAATAATCAAATATCCAGGATACGAACAAGCAAGGAGGGAACTAAGATCCTCCTTTCAGATGTGAATACAATATATAATCATTTCAGCCACCCGATTTATCCAGTCGAGACTGAAAATTAAACAAGAAAACGATTGGGGGACCAGCATATGCAATGCACGTTCAATAATATTGCAATTGCTAAAGAGCAGCAGACTGATGACGAAATATGACCTAAAACCATGACCTATATAAGAGTTAAAAGCCACTCTAAATGACATGTAATTCAGGCGTGCCGTTACCCACCTGTCTTACAATTCATGTTCTAATATTAATTTCCAAATACACTGTAATGGAGGCCAGGGTAGAAATACATTAATATCCGCTCTATTTTGACTCTCTCCATTGGGTGGCTGAAGTGTCTTTTTTTTTTTATTAACTTTTTATCTTATCTGCAAATATCAAAAGTATAAATCCTGTAGGTTTTGGATAAAATTCTGTATTAAAAAAAAAGGTACGTCTCTCTCTCTCCCCTCAAATCTCTTCTTCTTCTTCTTTCTTCTTCTTTTCTCTTTCTTCTTTCTTTCTTTCTTTTCTTTTCTTCTTTCTTCTTTCTCTTCTCTCTCTCATACTGTATAATGGTAGCATTGTGTTTTACTCCAGTTTCAGACTGTAGAGGGAGTTACATTTCTAGAAAACTTAATACTTTGAGGAGGTACGATTAATCAAAATGAAACATTTCCAAGAAGCGTTCCAGAGAGAGAGAGAGAGAGAGAGAGAGAGAGAGAGAGAGAGAGAGAGAGAGAGAGAGAGAGAGAGAGAGAGCAGGTAAAGAGTAGGTTTTGGTTTAAAAGTACAGATTTATTTTAGTCTGTGAGAAAAAAAAAAAGTGGGCTCTTGGCCACAACAAAATTTGGGTAGACACTATCAAAGAAAACAGCCTGTATCATTTGCACAAAATGTAACTGAGATAAACCAATATGCTACATGGTTATTTCAGATGACGTCACTGAAGTCCATTATTGCTAGAACAATACAAATCGCGCTATACACAGTCAATTGTTACATGCAATAAGGATATATATCAGTCGTAATAAAAGGATACTTTCCTTGTTTATAAATTTACATTCCCAGATTTCGACTACCCTCTTCATGAGATCCATAATCTACATTTGCAGCGATTACTTCAGGCAAGATTTTTTGTTTTTAAAGATCATGAAGGGGGTAGGAGTTACTATAAAGACAGGAAAACTTTTTTCTTCATCTTGATGACGCATCTCTGGAAATCAATGAAAATTTACATGTTACACAGACTCATTAGTTTAAAGTGTGTCAGCTGGGACGGGGGAGGGGGAGGGAGAGAGATGGCGGTCGCTTAGTTTGAAGTTAGTACATACTAGGTAATTATTTTGAGGAAACTTTTGTAGAGGAATTAATAATAATAATAATAATAATAATAATAATAATAATAATAATAATCTTTATTGCAGCTCAGGGCCATATTCATGGCTTATACAAATACAATACAATACACACAATCTAGATACATAAGATAACATGATCAAAATAAAAATCGGCAGTACCCACACAGTTGCTGAAGAAGTAGAAAAAATAGAATTCGTAATAATGGTAATTAAGATAACACGCGTTAAGTTTCCTTGCTCCAGATATAATATAGTGCAATATTGGTCTAAAATGAAGAGAACATTGTTTACAATTAATCTTTCGCTTCCACCCTCCTGCGCAGTTAATTAATTTGTAAGTTACATAAACTTATGTAACCCAGATCTGAAATAGGGCGACGCCGCCCCTGATACAACTAAACGTTTAGCCGATGAGTCCAACGTGTACCCCCTAAAGCGGTGGTTCCTAACCTTTTCCAGTGTATGCACCTCTTTCAAATCACCAGTCTGTTCTCGCACCCCCTGAATTGCTGAAATAAAAAAAAGCTAAAATAATAATAATAATAATAATGATAATAATAATTAAAAATAATAACACAATAATAAAAATAAAAATAATAATAATATTATTATTATTATAATTATTATAATAATAATTATTATTATTATTATTATTTACTTTATTCTATATTATTTTTATTTTCTTGCAGAAAAACAAAATGCGTATATAAAAATATATTTTGCTTTAATTATTCACAGGCTTCCTCGCACCCCTGGTTAAGAACCACTGCTCTAGAGCAAGCATTCTCTCTCTCTCTCTCTCTCTCTCTCTCTCTCTCTCTCTCTCTAATGCAAGACAGTAGACGGTACTTAATTAAAATATTATCTCTGCTTTATTATTTATTTAAAGTAAGAAAACATCTAGCATCTTTAAAGGAAGAAGAAAAAACGGAAAAAGAATTTCTTTGACCAAAAATGGATAAAATGAAAAAACAAAAACACACACACACACACACACACACACATGTATGTATACATATATATATATATATATATATATATATATATATATATATATATATATATATATATATATATATACAGTATATATATTTTATATGTACATATATGTTAAATTTTTATATTTATTTGGAAATAGAAGGAACAAGTTCATTAATTAAAAGATTGACATTCATACTGGTTTTTTTCATCGTAAACTAGATTCAGTTATATTACACTCCAACATATTACAAAAACCAACTTTTAATTGCCTGTCCAAGTAATGTATATATTTATATAATATATATTATATATATATAGCAGTTAGTTATATATATATATATATATATATATATATATATATGTATAAAAGGTGTGTATGTATTAAAGTATATATATTGTATACACACATATATATACAGTATGTAATATATATATATATACATATATATATATATATATATATATATATATATATATATATATATATATATACATATATATAAAAATCCCTCCCAAATACAAAAGGTGATTCAGTCTAAATATATTAAACTGCTCTTTAAATACCTTTTGCTATTTCAAGAACTTCGACCAATCTGAAATAATTCCCTTGAAGAAAATTCATGTTAAAATTTTTTATTCTTTTTTTTTTATTCTGACCCTCACTGAAGCTTGATAATGAATTATTACCTACTCTACTGGCTTACCAAACATATAACATCTCATTTTGCATAGGATATTTTCCACCAAGTATAAATTTCTCTAAAAGAATGAACTTTTTCAAGCAAGAAAGTGTTAGTAAAAGTACAGAAATTCACTGTCACAAATCAAATTTCATTTTGGGAAGAACTATTCTCTTCTCAAATAATTATTTTTTTTTGTACTGTAGCAATATAATTTTCCTTTTCTGAAGAACTTTACTACAATAAAAAATTCAATGATTACCCATTCTGAATTTTCAGTTCCAAAAATCTTCCTTTCACTTACTTACAGTATAATACTTTGTTCTTCTGTAACATTTCTCTTCAGAGCCTTCAGTCGTCTATTGTAGAATCTTCTTTGATGACATTTCAGATGCAAGCGTTCTAAATTATTTCTATTTTAATAACAATCCTAATTCAACAATTCTATTTCAGAAGGTTTTTCCCAATACTGAATGTTTTAAATAGCCTCGCTTTCCCACCCTATTTATATAACATTCTCATTTCCAAACTATTTTTCGAATTCTCATAAGCTGAATTTTCAATTTTCATGATTAAAAAAAAAATATCGTTCTTGAGATTTTGTAGAAAAGTACTAAATGTTAGCTCTGACCTAAGGCATAGTGCTCTCTGCCACAACAGAATCCAAGGCTACATATCAACTTTAGTTGACAGCAAACATTTACTTTGGAGGTCAAGAGAAGATTTATAGAAGTCAACAATTGAACTTATTATACAAAAAGGCAGCATCTGAAGAAGCCAAAGTAAATAGAGGGGAAATGGGGACCGTGTTCTCTTCCTTCCTACAATTTTTTTTATCTGCGATAAAATAAATCATAGATATTTACAAGTTCCATGAAATAAAATCTCCAGGAGGAGAGACAAGTGACGCGACGATTACATCCATTTCACCTAAGATTTGACCAAACAAAGAAAATATTAAACACTGAAAAGTTCTCAGTAAGCAAATTAAGCAAGTGCATGTGTGTGTGTGTGTTATTATTATTGTGTGTGTGTGTGTGTGTGTGTGTGTAGAATATTCACACAGTTTAATTTATTAGGTAAACTCTCCTTTTACGCAATTCATTTATTTTCTCCTCTTGTAATTTTTTTTTTTTTTTTTTTTTACATTTCATTGATATATTTCATATTCAAGTATTTCCTTTACATGATGCCAGTTTATGACTTCAGCATAGTGACGTGTTCGGATTCCTATCATGAGTCTCAAGATTCATTTTGAAGCTTTTTGGTGATAATGATGTTTCATCTTTCACATAACAGATTTCTTCCATGGACGCTTTGCTATTATTCCGTATGCTTCAAATTTGGATTAGAGTTCTTTGTAGTAAATTTTTCTTCTTCTTCTTCTTCTTCTTAGTTTACATCATAAATATACGTTTTTAGTATTTTTAAAGATGAAAAAAATCTGCCGTAAAATATTGTAAAAAAATTTGCTAAATCGTAAAAATAAAAATTAATATCATATCCTCAGGTTTCATAAGTTCTGCAATGAATGCACTGCAAAGTACATGTCAAGAACCATTCATATATGGAAATGTTTCTGTAGTGAGTACAGTTCTTATGAATTGCTATTTTGGATAGTATTTTATTCAAAGCATTAGGTTCTATGAAAAATAAAATTAAGCCAGTCTCCCTTGGAATTGACAAACCTTTCTTAGGGCCAGCAAAGTATTACAATTGTTACAGATGGCGTTATCATAGCTATGAGCTTATTTATTCTCTCAAAGCTAATAACTGACGTTTCTCACGAAAGCTCTAACCCCAGTGGCCGTGCAAAAGAGTAAATAAAGTGCTTAGTGGCATCGTATTGACACTGCTTTGCGCTACAGTGAATAACCTTTAATACTCCATGGCAATTTTACTATTAGCCCCAAATTACCATAACTAACAGAACGGGGAATCTATCCTTTCAAATCCCCATGACCACAGACACGCAAGTATTGGCATAATAGACGCCGCGAGCAGCTTACGAGATTTAGGGTATACGGCAGTCACTCAATCGAGCCACCGGCTGTGGTGGAATATGTTGTTGTATGATGCCTAGTCAGAACAGCATTGCTGTAGGCAGTTGTTTTGCCGGATGGAAACTGGCAGAAACAGCAACTACAGTAAAACAGCAATAACAATTATCAAAACTAATAGGATATAATCCAGAATAGCATTGCTGGTTATGCTGTTTTCACATAACAACAACAATAACAGTTATCACGACTAACAGATCATAATCCAGAATTGCATTGCTGATAATGCTGTTTTGACACGACATGAAAATGACAGAAAGAATAATGGCAACTTAAACTAATACCCTTCCTAATACAAGACCAGAAAGCGAAACTAGAAACAGGTTGTTTGATTGGCACAAAAAATTTCACACAAGAACAACAACTACGAGTACTAGACTGACAACATGGTCATGGTACAACTTTGAGGATTTTTTTATTCTGATGAAAAAAGATCCATATAAAGATTAACACCGACAAATACAACTGCTACTTCCTTTTGCTTTCTCGATAACTATGTAAAAATGACCCACTGCTGCTCAAATTCCTATAAAATAATTAACGATAGCTATAGGATATCAAGTAAGGAACTATGATCACCAAATCTGAGGTTATAAAGGATATTCACAGGATATAAAGTAACGAAATATGACCACCTAATCTAAGGTTATAAAGGATAATCACAGGATATAAAGTAAAGAACTATGATACTCAACCAAAGATAAGGTTATAAAGGATTTTCACAAGATATAAAATAACGAATACGATCACCAAATCTAAGGTTATAAAGGATAACCACAGGGTATAAAGTAACGAAATATGATCACCAAAGCTTTATAAAGTTATAAAAGTAACGGATATTCAATCTAAAGTTATACAGGATACTCGATATAAAGTAACGAACTATGATCACCAAATCTAAGGTTATAAAGAATATTCACATGATATAAAGTAACGAACTATGATCACCAATTTTAAGGTTATAAAGGATACTCACAGGATATAAAGTAACGAACTATGATCACCAAATATAAGGTTATAAAGGATATTCACAGGATATAAAGTAATGAACTATCATCACCGAATATAAGGTTGCGAAGGCTGACCACAGGAAATAAAGAAATGAACTACGTACACCAAAAATTAGTTCATCAAGGATAATCACAAGATATAGAGTAACGAACTATAATACTCAACCAAATATACGGTTATGAAGGATAATCACAGGATATAAAGTAAGGAACTATGAAAACCAAAGGGAGTCAGTGCCGTCAGTACACCTCACGTGGTGCACTGTACGCATTACTAAAAGGTTTGTACCTCAATTACCGTTTCCTTTCTTCCATCTTGCTTTCCCACCTTTATGATGATTACCTCTTGGCGCAGCTGTCGGACTTTTCCCAGTTTCACGTCTTGAGCCTTTTACCAAATATTATCAAGATCTGAATCATGACAGTAGTCAGGTTTTATATTTTATCTATAGTGATATAGATAAAATATAATAAAATAATGACGCAGAATTGTATGGAATACTCTGTAGCGGCTGTAGCACGAGAAGCTTAGCTGGATTAAGAATTAACCCAAGCCCGATTACAAATATTACTTTTAAATAGCAAAGACATATATGAGGAGACTGGTAGGGAAAGGTGCCATACATACAAGGAATTTCCACTGAGTGCAGCAAAGCATTCACAGAAGACTTTGGGATAATCCTTAATGTAAAAGAAATTTTATCTGGAATTTGAATTCAAACTCCAAGAACAGGGCTTGCTACTTGTTGCTAGCCAACCTTGATCCTGTTCTGCCCCAAAATGGAAGACTGCAGTATCTGCAAAAATATAAAACGGAAAAAAAATGGTGCATCTGCAGTTTTCCCTTGCCTTACCATTGATTTGCAGATACCGCAAACGGGACTCCCTAAATAAAGCATTGAAGAATCATTCTGAAACTGCAGAAACTTGTGTATTAGTGTTTCACGAGCCCAATAGGTGGCATATCTCAATTTTGAAAATTTTGCTGATACTGCAGTTTTCCATTTTAGGGCAGTGCTGACATCGCTCTCTCTCTCTCTCTCTCTCTCTCTCTCTCTCTCTCTCTCTCTCTCTCTCTCTCTCTCTCCATGGCCTACCTTGCTGCAGGTGTCTATCGGGTCGTAACTAACGATGGAACAAGCACTTACAATGTCACGTGACCATTAAGAGGATCATGTAAAACTGCCTGTTCAAGTATGACCTGAGAAGGAATTTGCCTTCGGCTTTCTCCTTTTCCTTCTCATGGGCTTCTAATCAACTGGTTAAGTTCATCCCATATGTTGGCAGACTTTTCGGAAAATTTTTGAGTTACATAAGGTTGACAAGGAGGGTTGTGCAGGCCTTGTGAAAGCTCTGCAATTTCTACTTTTTAATATATTACTTCATCGTCACGACTACAGAATTATTCTCAAAGATCGATATACCCCATGAGATTCTAGCCAATAATATTAAAAGCAATTGGAGGAATGCATAACCGCTACTATTCATCAGTTTTCGTTACTGCCTAGCAGAGAGAGAGAGAGAGAGAGAGAGAGAGAGAGAGAGAGAGAGAGAGAGAGAGAGAGAGAGAGAGGGGCTATAATAAATCGTTGTATGCAGAGGTATCGATATATTGGCGTATTTTGGCTGGAGTGAATCACGTAAGAATCTCTCTCTCTCTCTCTCTCTCTCTCTCTCTCTCTCTCTCTCTCTCTCTCCAGATCCTTCACGTGAGACAGGATACGTTGCTGGGATACGATAAAAAAGCACCCCATGGATCTATAAATGAGTTACATTGATAGAGCTGGACGGTATTAGTATCCGGGACACTTTCCCCACAGGTCTCTTAATATTTCTCAAGGAATACCAAGAGAAATTTCTTGATATTTTTCAAGGAATATCGAGAGAAATCCCTTGATCTTCCTCAAGGAATATCGAGATAAGTCTCTTAATATTTCTCCAGGAATATCAAGAGAAGTCTCTTGATATTTCTCATGGAATATCAGGAGTAATCTCTTGATATTTCTCATGGAATATCAGGAGTAATCTCTTGATATTTCTCAAGGAATATCGAAAGAAATCCTTGATATTTCTCAAGGAATATCGAAAGAAAGCCCTGATATTTCTCAAGGAATATCAAGAGAAATCTCTTGATATTTCTCAAGGAATACCAAGAGAAGTCTCTTTATATTTCACAAGGACTATCAAGAGAAGTCTCTTGATATTTATCAGGGACTATCAAGAGATTTCTCAAGGAATGACGATAGAAGTCTCTTGATATTTCTCGAAGAACATCAATAGAAGTCTCCTAATATTTTTCAAGGAACGTCAAGAGAAGTCTCTTGATATTTCTCAGAGAATATCAAAAGAAGTCTCTTGATATTTCTCAAGGAATATCAAGAGAAATCTCTCGATATTTCTCAAGGAATATCAAAAGAGATCTTATGTAGTAAATGCAGCGGTGAAGCTGCAGTGAAGTTTCCTTGCTGATTGTAGTATTCAAGCCAATAAGACTTGCTTTCGGCCTCTTTAGAAATAACTGACTCTTAGTGACTTAATTTAGACGCCTCTTATAATGCCTAAAGTCCTTCTTGAATAAGAAGCCCTTGACAGTCAGAACGATGAAATCTGGACAATTACGATAGCAGTGTAATTGCCTTACTGAAAGCAATTACATAGTCGTCAAAGAAAATGGATTTGGGCCTCTTACATAAGGTCAATGGACATTTCAAACAAATACGCAAGTGAATTTACAACATATAACTTTGCTACAGAGTGACCTTTGATGACAACGTAGATGCAGCAAAAATCCCATTAATGAGTCATAATAATTTTTCAGCACTAATAATTAACAGAAAGGCAAAGAACAGTATCTGGCCATTTAACTGGTAGGTTCTACAGTTGAGTAACTGAATGAGTCAAAAGATCGATCTTTTAATTTGGTCACTGAATCAAAAAGCTCATTAAAAAAAAATTCTTCCATGGCAGAGGAGAAATACTCAGGTAATTCAAAATGATACCAATTAAAAGAAGGATCATTACCACAGACAACCAAACATGAATTACCCCACACATCTCTGAAGCAAACAGACTTCACTAACAATATTCGACATTTCCAATATGAAATTTCAAGACGGGAGATACCTAGATACCTCTAAACGTCCACTTGAAAGAAGATGAGATGTAAACAGACATAAACAAATGGTAATGGAAATTCCAAGAACGAAGGAAGTGGAGGATTAGATAATATAAACAGGCATTCTGCCTCTCGAGAGGGTCACGGACCCAAGGATTGGTCGGCTGAGAAACAAGAAGCCTGGCGAAGACCAAAGTGACTTGGCAGGAATGAATTACGTTCACCAGTTATATTCAATTCGCAGTTTCCCTTTCTTAGTTCGTGCATTTATTCATAAACGGATAAGCAAATAGAATCTAAACAAGAAACTCTAGATATATAGAATCTACTGGTTACTATTCACCAGATACGTATGTAACTGTAATAACCACAATGCCCTCTTAACTCCTCGAATTCTCAGCAATTTTTCGGGTACACTTGTCACCACAAAGCCTCAGATCCAGATGGAAGAATATGATGAAATTCTGACGTCCGTAGCAGGATGCGAACCCGTATCCGGAGTATTAGAACGAGGTCACGTTACCAACCTGACCACGAGACATGGGTTCAATAAATAAGAAAAGAAGAATATGAAAGAAAGAATGAGGTATAAATGAGTGAATATCGAAGTGTTAACTTTACAATAAAACACTTGGGAAGAACTTCATAAAAAATTGCTCAAAGTGCGGAAACAAATGCATACAAAGCAGCTGGCCTTTACAATAACTATATAAGAAATACTATCAGAAGGAGTGCATTTTTGCATCTGTGGGGTTGGTACTTAGGAGAGGTGCTGAATTAAAAAGAATTGATGGCATACTTGTAAAACTGATTGAATTTAAATGACTGAATAGGATATTTGTAAAAGTTTCAGAAATTAAAAGTATTAATGTAATACTTGTAAAAGTTACAAAAGTGACAATTGAGGATGTAAGGAAGGCAGTAAAAAAGAGCTGAAAAATGAATGCATATCAGAGTTAATGGAACTGACAGTTACATGGATTGCTACAGTAGAACTGACAGTGTAATACTGTTGTAACTGCATAACTGAATAGCAGGATGAGAGTTTAACTCCACTTTTTTCTAGGTTCCATCGGTTCAGTTAAATAAAATAACTGGACTGTGCGTTTTATCTACCTTCAAAACCAAAATCAATCTGTATCTCATTACATCTCATTCAGAGAATGGTTTCTTTGTAGTTGTTATGTTGAGGAATGGTGCCAGCGTGGAAAAGGCAAAATTAACAAGCAAGAAACTTCGAATCAAAATGCTTGCATTATACTGCTCACTTTCTTGAAAGAGTTACCTTGACTTCTGACTGAGTTCACCTTCCAAATTGATTGTAAGACTGCCAGTGAGTGTGTGAGTGAGTGTGTGTGTGTGTGTGTGTGTGTGTGTGTGTGTGTGTGTGTGTGTGTGTGTGTGTGTGTGTGTGTGTGTGTGTGTGACGAAAGAGACATTTTTCAGTGGGAAATTAAGATAGTTTAAGAAAGGAAGAGATGCGGATCAGGTGATCGTTGCGAATTTCTCCTCAAGAGATGTTTCACACATGGGGTCAAAGCTTTATGTGGCAAATGAGAACCTCATTAAGGCCCATAACATACCTGACACCCATGCGACATACTCAGGAACTGTGATGTATGTGCTAGTTTATCAATAGGTGCTGAAGTTTTTACCAAAAAAGTGCAACTTTTAAACATTAACGCGAAATAAGATTCAATTGTATTACACAAAAACGATTCTTTTTTTCCGTGGCTGCTAGGTGAGGACTGTCACATTTCAAGAACGGCCTTAAAAAGTCCCTTTTATATACAGAAACTTTGGAGACCTTGCGTTGCATTACTGCTAGGTGTGAACGGAATATTATTTAACACAAGCAAAACATATACGTGTATATAAAAATCTACACTTGCTATTTTTATGTACAAAAATTAAACTTGTTGTCTTCAACTTTTTACTTTGTCAGATTACAAAAGATGCTTTTGTATTTTGTATTTTTATGTGTAATAACCATTGTAAAATGGAAAAAAAGTTTCTGATTTGACCCGATTTGATCTGTTGGTTTATAGGAATGACTGATGTTCGATGAGTAACGGCACCGAATGGAGACAAAGGAATACCAAAAAAGCATGTTATAAAGTGTTATTATGAACGAAAGGAAACTGGATAAGGTTAAAACTCCTAGCTAGGTATTAAATAATGTATGAGAAGCACAGCTAAAGGAATCCAAAGGCTACTGAGATACGAAAGGCAACTGAAGCTTTGCAAAAGTTAAGAAGACGAGATTGTCTAAAGAAACAAAATATAAACTTGGCTGAAAGGATTATTCCAAAAAGAATTCTTTCTTAAGCAATCTGACGTTGCTGAATGAGTAACAGTCACATGAAGGATGTTGATTCTCGACAAAATATAATCAGTTGAGTCAGCAATGATGAAGAAGCGAAAAATACAGTGAATGCCGAGCTGTGAAATGATGAGAATATGTGAAAATGCACGACAAGATGGGTTGAAATTAAAAATAATACAACGGATTTGGTAAAGGATATAAAATTTTCAGTTGTTTGAGAAGAAAGAAGATATACCGGAAACACGTTTATGTTAACGTTGCAACGAGTACTTAGGAACAGATACCGGTGAGAACTCTCAATACGCCTAAAAAGTCATTTTAAACTGAGCAAACTGTCTTGTATGTATGTATGTATGTATGTATGTATGTATACTATACATATATACTCACTCGTTGCCATTGTCTCTTCTCCAGTTCATCCTACATTCTCAGCTAGCTGCCCTTCCCCCCCCCCTCCCCCACCACCCCGCCCTCTTTGACGGAACGAGAATTTCAAGAGACAAGGAGATCAATAAACCACGACGAGGCTTTAAAAGAGAGGACAAAACACTGACCGCAACAGGGAAGACAAGGCTTTGTCATACAGGGAACGCGGTGAAGGTGAGACGAGGAAGAAGAGTGTGTACTACTGACGAAGGCGATGAAGGTACGAGTGTTGAAAATGTCGTCTAATTATTGAGCGAAACTTTTGGTATGAATAAATAATTGACAAATTTCAATTTGATGGGAAATTCAGGAATTCAATCTTTACGATATATAAGGAAGTTATGGTACTATTTATATTTATAATTTCTCACAGAATGCTATGAAGGAGAGTGTCTTGAAAATATCCTCTAATTATTGAGTGAAACTTTTGGTATGAATAAATAAATAAAGAATTAAAATCTTATGGGAAATTCAATCTTTACAATATATAAGGAAGCTATGGTACTATTTATTTATATTCATAATTTCTCACAGAATGCTATGAAGGACAGTGTCTTGAAAATATCCTCTAATTACTGAGTGAAGCTTCTGGTATGAATTTAAATTTTAAGGGAAATTCAGGAATTCAATCTTTACGATATATAAGGAAGTTATGGTAATATTTATTTACATTTATAATTTCTCACATAATGCTATGAAGGAGAGTGTCTTGAAAATATCCTCTAAATATTGAGTGAAACTTTTGGTATGATGAATAAATAAATAGCAAATTTAAATTATATGGGAAACTCAGGAATTCAATCTTTACAATATATAGGGAAGTTATGGTACTATTTATATTTATAATTTCTCACAGAATGCTATAAAGAAGAGTGTCTTGAAAATATCCTCTAATTACTGAGTGATACTTTGGGTATGAATAAGTAAATGACAAATTTAAATTTTATGGGAAATTCAGAAATTCAATCTTTACAATATATATAGAAGTTACGGTACTATTTATATTTATAATTTCTCACAGAATGCTATGAAGGAGAGTGTCTTGAAAATTCCATCTAATCGCTGAGTGAAACTTTTGGTATGAATAAATATATAACAAATTTAAATTTATAATATATACGAACAAATGGTATGTATATTTTAATTTCTCAAAGAATACTATAAAGGTTTCTTGAAAATTTCCTCTAATCACTGAGTGAAACTTTTGGTATGAATAAATAAATGACATATTCAGTATTTATGAAATATACGAACACATGGCACCTATATTTTAAATTTCTCAATGAATACTATTGAAGCGCGTGTCTAAGAATGTTGCTGTGATCATCAAGTGCATTTTTTAATAAAAAACAAATAAGTAAAAAATTTAAGGTTTATTGTAAATTCAATCTTCATAATAAAGAAGGAATTTTTTATTTCTAAAAGAATACT
>NC_089796.1:71633862-71636362 GCF_040412425.1 Macrobrachium rosenbergii | reverse complement strand
ACATGTGAATAAACAAATAGAGAGCGAGAGTTATAATTAACCGAGACCGCAGTTCCCGAATAAAAATAGTCACAAAAAAAAAAAAGCGATATCGGAACAGACCGAAAGGAATAGAAAACGGAATAAAGGAACCCAAAAGATGGAAGAATGGGGGCCGTACGGAGGGGGAGGGAAGGTAACAGCGTGAGGGGAGGGGGTTGAATATCTCAATGTTCGAGAACACTTCAGAGACATTCGAGAGGATTCTCTTCACACAAGTAAGGGAATTGGGAGGAGGAGGAGGAGGAGGAGGGAGGAGGAGGAGGAGGAGGAGGAGGAGGGAAGAGGAGGGAGGAGGTGGAGGGTGGGGTAGGCGAGGGGTGTGGGGAGAATCTATTAAAGTGAATGCTAGAAACAAGGGGATGAGGCAAGGTGAGCCTAGAAGCTTCTTCCTCCCATCCAATAGCGCGGGGGGGGGGAGCTATCGAGTTGGGGATTTGGAAGGGTTGAGGAGGGGGTGCTTGAAGGAGATGGGGAAGGGAAGGGGTAGGGGTAGGGGTATAGGAAGGGGGAGGGTGTCACGTGTTTTTGTGTCATCATCATCATCATCATCATCGTCTGACGCTTCTGCGTCAAATTAGTCGTTGCTTTTCCATTAGTTAATTAAGAGAGGAGGAAGAATCAGTTATTATTATTATTATTATTATTATTATTATTATCATTATCATTATTATTATTATTATTATTATTATTATTATATTACTTTAAACAGCTACCTAGGGATACATCAACGTCGAACTTATTACGGTGCAGCACAATACGCCAGTTGATTAGCTTCTGCTTTTTTCTTTTCTCTTAAATTCACATACACAAAGGTATTAGTCTCATCCTAGTCACGTTCACTCTACGGATCACACCGCCAGGTATATTCCACCGATGAAACAATGATACATTTTTTAAACGATATCTTCTTAATCACAAACACGAGTCTTTTTGGGGTGGGGGGAATACGTGGATGATAAGAAGTTAAAACATCAGCGTATGTAGTATTTATAAAACTCTTAAGTATATAAATAATAATAATAATGTATTTATAACTCACAAGGATATAAATAATAATGTTGTACTTATAACTCATAAGGATATAAACAATAATGTTGTACTTCTAACTCATAAGGATATAATAATAAAGTTGTATTTATAACTCATAAGGATATAAATAATGATGTCGTACTTATAACTCACAAGGATATAAATAATAAAGTTGTATTGATAACTCATAAGGATATACATAATAATGTTGTATTTATAACTCATAAGGATATAAATAATAATGTTGTATTTATAACTCATAAGGCTATAAATAATAATGTTGTATTTATAACTCATAGGGATATAAATAATAAAGTTGTATTTATAACTCATAAGGATATAAATAATAATGTTGTATTTATAACTCATAAGGATATAAATAATAGTAATGTTGTATTTATAGCCCATAAGGATACAAATAATGACTGATTTCATTCAACTGTATACTAACAACTTGATTCAAGTATTCAGTGCATTAATATATTAATAAAAATAAATGATACGTATGAAAGGTCCGCAACTTTTAGACACTTTTGCCTTCTCTCCTGCTTAACTGTCCGACTTCTTTAACTTGGCTGTCCAACTTCTTCAACTTTTTATTAACTTGCTTTAATTATTAGTTCTAGTGTAAAAACAAATCCTTTGCTTAAACTAACTACTGAGAGCAGTCAAGAGCCCGCAACCCTCCGCCAAAGAGGTCCCTTCCCCTGAATAGTAAAATTTCCATCTCTCCCAAAATTTCATCGTTTGTTGCCAGTCCCGACGGCCGACTTACAGACAGACAGACAGACAGCAGGACACCCAGCACCAAAGGGCCTCTATCAGCTTCGTTAACAGAGGTAATATTAAAGACAATTATCCGAAAGACATGACACTTACAAAAGATAATGAGTCAAAGATAATGAACCAAAGACATATTCCCCTCGCTGTTATCATTTATTTCTATTGCATGCACAAAATAATACTTTATTTGTTATCCTAATTTATTCATCACATCATTAACCAACCAGGAAGTATCTTCTTTACAATAACCAAGTTATGACTGACGTATTTCCTTTGTATCTTTGCGTAGATATCTGAATAGTGGAGTTTTTTTTATGTATGTATGGGTGTATATGTATTATAATATATACATATGTGTATGTATACATACATATATATATGTATGTATATATATATATATATATATATATATATATATATATATATATATATATATATATATATATATATATATTCACAAACATTCCCCCACAAGCACTGATTTAATATCTAATTCACTTTATCTTAGGCATAACATATACCCAAAAGGAATTATAATGACAGGTGTTTGTCCCAGTCAGCATTCTGAAACGATGTTTGTTGTTTGGAAACAACAATACAGTGATTTGTCTTTATGAAAAAAAGGTCAGGCTTTATATATATATAT
>NC_089796.1:71613862-71628862 GCF_040412425.1 Macrobrachium rosenbergii | reverse complement strand
AGCATAAATTCACTAAAATGAAAGTTTACACTGTAGTATTAAACAACTGCAGGGAATTGTCACATTAAAATACAACAAAACACTGTGTTACATCACTGCAAATTAGCAATTTTACAGAAATCTTAAAATAACATTCATATCCTCGCATCAAAATAAAACAATAAAATTTCATCTCCATTCACAGAGAATTACTAAAAACCTTCAATTAATTATAAAAATAAGAAGGATCTCAGTAACTACTTAAGAGTTCTCATCTGCAGTATTTATCCTAATTATATCCCAAGGTGACTTAGCATAATTGGAATTAGTGCCAATCAAATCTGAAGGGATTAGGTTTACTCATGCCGGATATCTTTGGTGTTTTGGCTACAAATAGACTAACTCACAAAACCAGTTGCGAAGACAAAGATTTGGATTGTGATTACCAGGTGTTTCTAAATTGTACTGATATGGAGACACATGAATCATAAATTATATATATATATATATATATATATATATATATATATATATATATATATATATATATATATATATATATATATATATATAAAATATATAATATATATATTTGTATATATATAATATATATATAAATATATATGTGTATTAACCTATATATATATAATATATATATATATATATATATATATATATATATATATATATTACACATATATTTAAAATGTTTATGTGTATAATTAAACACGTCTTTATATATGTATATATATACTGTACATAGATATTTTCACAAACAATAAGCTACAAATGTAATTTGAATATCCAATTCGATCTACCTCGGAATTAATACCGAAGGAACGTTGTAACTGATAGTCACCATTTGGAGTTCTTTATATTCGGAAAGAATGGGCACACAAATCGCTGGCCCTTACATGGGACCCTGAGGAAGAATGATTTCAAAAGAGAATTTTCGAAATAGAACGTCTCCATTAACGCGAATCTTCTTGTCAGGGGAAACAACAGCGTTCTATTTAGGGTAGCATTTCTATTTTCTGTTCTTTCTCTCGCTCCTTCCAGATGCTATTTTCTGTTCGAGATTATTTATAAAATTCGTTCTATTTATAAGAGACTTTCTGACCTCGAAGCCACGCCCACATTCTCTCGTGTGTTACCTGTCACCTTGTGTCATCCCGAACATCCACACCAGATTTAGGTAATGTTTTTCATTCGGTCACAACAAAAATAGATTTTATGTAAGCTAAGATAAGCAGCTCGCCTCCAAGATCTCCTATTCGAGCCATCTGTAGCGAAATAAAGTAGTTTTCTATCCCTGGCACAAACCTATGATGGCGCACAGCTTAGTTAATCGGAATGGAATGGAATGAAATGGAATATAAAGTTTGGGCCAAAGGCCGAGCACTGGGACGGACCTATGAGGTCGTCCAGCGCAAGTAGGTTTGAAAGGTATAACAGGAGGAGAACCCGACAGTTTCTCTATGAAATAATTGTTAAGAGAGGGTTGATAGATGGAAGAAAGATATTATGAATGGAGGTACAGTATAAGGAATGAAAGGGGTTGCAGCTAGGGGCTGAAGGGACGCTGCGAAGGACTTTTATTAGTGATGCCTACAGTGCACGCCGTGAGGTGCACTGACGGCGCTACCCCCCTACGGGGAGCTTAGTTTATCAAATGTAGGTTAGGAATGAAACAAATAAATGTCAATTTACGACGATTACATATGAACAGAGAACACAATTATTACGTAATTGTCTTGTCATTTCTGCTAGTACTGTAACTTCCAACTCCGATGGAGAACATCGACACTAATTTAATCTTCAGAGTAACAGCTGCAAGAGACCTCAAGCTGAGAATTCAAAAAAAAAAAAAAAAAAAAAACAGCCTGCTATCCCCCCAGGGGAACTTCAACTACTGGGGTACTGAACTATTTTCGGCGCTGTTATGAAATGAAACTTTTCAAGTTACTGGAATTTCAATATTAATCCTAAAATAACGTAGATTCGCAGAATTTTAGTCATATAATTTTCTTTGACCTTCAGTTGGCGTTTCAATTAACTCTCTCTCTCTCTCTCTCTCTCTCTCTCTCTCTCTCTCTCTCTCAGAATAAGCCGAGGAACGTCCTTTCTGCTCTTATTCTTAATATCCTAATTACTTTTGATTTTAACTTCTACACAGTTTTTTGCTAATTTGAATTTTTCTATTGTTTTTACTCATTCACTATATTTAACTTTTGAAACGTTTTCAGTTTTAGATTCAAGTTGAGAGATCATATGCCAATGTTAGCTAACTACATATATATATATATATATATATATATATATATATATATATATATATATATATATATATATATGTATATATGTATATATATATACATATATATATACATATATATATATATGTATATATATACATATATATATATGCATATATAATATATCAAGTGCAATTTATATACGTGCAATGCATATTCACAAATTCACAAGCAGGAAAGTGTATACATAAAAGTATTGTGCATATGTATGTGTATAGGCTATATACATATATATATACATACTGCATATATATACATACATACATATATATATATATATATATATATATATATATATATATATATATATATATTATATATATATATATATATATATATATATATATATATTATACATGTATGTATATCACCTCAAAACCATTCAGCCAACAAGCAAAATCACTTAAACAACGAGCCAAATAAAGCAAGGATTTACAGGCTACATTAAGAGAACATATGAAACACTATCATAAGGAGATATAACAAGCAAAGAGAATTATTTATTGCTGACGTGTTTTAGTTAATATATTGCTAAACTCATTACCAATCTTAGGACAGTCAAGTTACCTGTGAAACAACGCAAAAGGTGGCACAGTCTGACAAAACAGTTAAATACATGAATGAAAGGAACAAATAATATAGAAAACATGGTAAAATCGAGCAAGTAAATAGCCATTTTCTGTCATTAAACAGATTGTTTCACTAGCCAGGAAACAAAGAAAGCTTCAGGCGAGACAACTGGACCTGCAATAACGTACAGAAGGGGGAATCTCATAGGAAGAAGTATGAACATATCATAGACCAGCGAGTTTAAGATGAAGCACATGGAATAAGTAATCAGACACCAAATGAAGAACTTCACCATTACAAAGACTGATGTGCCAAGTGCCCATGGAGAAAAACTGTGACTTACCAAGTCATAAGACTTCTAGCAACAGCTGACAATAGCTCAATAATAACATAGTGAATAACAAGAGAAGGATGTAACAATCTCTTGATAAAGAAAAATGATAAACAAAGATTCCTTGCAGAGTTTCTGACATGCTGTTACGAGCAGACTTCTACTTAATCGTGACGAACTGGGAGACCCCTTATATAATTTCGGTCTATGAGGAACATATGTATTTGCAGAGTAAACACAAATCACAGTCCTTTTTAACTTAAAAGGGGCTATTTATATGAACAGAACACTTCTTTCCTCTTAATTTAGCGAAGTTCGCAAAGGTAAAGGTAATCTGATCATCCGAGAATTACTACAATAATAAATATAGCAAGTTCATCTCACAAGGGTACGGCAAGTCTACATAAAGCTAGGATTCCTAAATATTCCAATACCCACAGGACGTGGTGTGTACTGTGAAACTTAGCAGGCTTTGTCCACTTTCAATAAGCGACAAAGTTTTTGAAAAGCCTTACGATAATAAAAACCTCTGATGTTGCACAGAAAAGTCATTGAAATTGTCTTGAATTATGGCAATAAAAAAAATTTGGTCAATACATCACCCAATACCCTTCCACATCAGCTTGAATTTTTACAGAAAGCCCCTTTTGATGCAGTAGCACTGGCAATGTCTTTAAACCTCTGTACCCCAATAATTAGGCTGCTGAAACTATTTAACAAACAACCTCGACGTAAATTAGAGACACTTACACTATAAATAAAACCGAATAAAGGTGTGCATATTATCTTGACTTCAAAACAGAATTTTGACACTGAGTTAGGTTTGGTCTCCTTCTCATTAGAAATATTACAAAAGCAATGGGGAAAAATGGGGCAGCTTAGTTACTAAATACTGGAAATAACGGGCAACTAATAGAGGTTGGCTGCTCCCTCTACAAAATGTGCAGGGTTCTAAACAAGGACGCTAGCATCATCGAGTTTCCTGCAACACAAATGTACATTTCAAGATTGCAAGAAGGGAGATATATTCCGCGTACCATTAATAACCTTGTATGAGATACTAAATCTCACAATCCATAAGCAAGCCTATCACGGGTGGAGAAAAGCTTCCACATTTTAAATGCACCCGTGATTTACTGAACTCCTACTCCTTGTGACGAATCTCTTCTGACGGCTGAACAGATGACTGTAGCACAACTGCCATTAGACCAACTCATCAAGAAAGATTATCTTCAGGATCTGTTAAGCAACGGAGAGTGTGCTATTCGGTAAAGTTAAGCATATATTTTCCACTGGTAATGCTGGAGTATCAAGGAAGACTCAATTGGATCTCTGAAAACATTCTCTCAGTGGTTGCTACCTAATAATAACATAGACAGGTGGATTAACTAAAGGGCTGAGTATGAAGTCCACAACACCTACACTACAGCCTCCCATTATCGTGAGGGCGAATTACTGTCATTTTAAGGCCTATTGGTGCCTTCTAAACCTAAACCATTACCATGGAGCTGCCAAGAGAGGAGTAGATTATCAGCGCTTCTGTGATATAGAACTATCTGAAACTAAGGGCGGAAATAACACACAAAATGCTATCTCTCAAATGTATTTTTATCGCTATTACTGTAACACCCATGCAGGCGATATCACTTTCACACCCATGCAAGCGATACTTGATATTATGTTTGGGAGTAAACAAGAAAAGTTTTAACGGAACTTACTATGAATCAGATACGGGATCTCTCGCTGTCAAACAGAAGTATGCATGTATGTATACAATAGAAATACTGAAATTTGTTGTCAAATAATACAACCGCAACTTCAGAACTATCGCACATTGCCACAGCATCAGCGAAAAGAAAACCCACAGAACTTCAATGAAGTCCTGATTTCCTGACACATATTTCCCAAGAGGATTCAAAACAAATTTATTCAACCGAGAGAGAACGAAATTTGCCCCAGTTTCCGGAACAGGTTTCCCAAAGGATATGATTTGATCGAATCGAGACAAGTTTCACTCGCCACCTATCCGGATTCTTCCTGAAGGAAAACTTGGAATCAACGCAAGTTTCCGGAACAAACCGCCTGACTTTTCTTTGCTTACTGACCCAGAAAATAATAATCTGATATAATGTTGCATTGCTCTAGTTTCGTAAATGTTTTTGAATACCGATCGATCTATACAAAGAATTTCCTGAACGCTGTTCATTTGCCTATGGCTTCTTTTTAAACTGTCATTGAAATACGTGCTAGGGCTTCAAAGCTTCCCTGAGAGAAGCTTTGAAGCCCTAGAGAGAGAGAGAGAGAGAGAGAGAGAGAGAGAGAGAGAGAGAGAGAGAGAGAGAGAGAGAGAGACTGCTACTACTACTATTACAAGTACTACTACTAATAAGCAGGTTGCGTAAGAACTGGACACCAAATAAACTGAAATTGCACATAAAACCGTAGAACTGGACACCAAATAGACTGAAATTGCACATAAAACCGTAGAACTGGACACCAAATAGACTGAAATTGCACATAAAACCGTAGAACTGGACACCAAATAGACTGAAATTGCCACATAAAACCGTAAGAACTGGACACCAAATAGACTGAAATTGCACATAAAACCGTAGAACTGGACACCAAATAAACTGAAATTGCACATAAAACCAAGCCAGAACTGGACACCAAATAGACTGAAATTGCACATAAAACCGTAGAACTGGACACCAAATAAACTGAAACTGCACATAAAACCGTAGAACTGGACACCAAATAAACTGAAACTGCACATAAAACCGTAGAACTGGACACCAAATAGACTGAAATTGCACATAAAACCGTAGAACTGGACACCAAATAAACTGAAATTGCACATAAAACCGTAGAACTGGACACCAAATAGACTGAAATTGCACATAAAACCGTAGAACTGGACACCAAATAGACTGAAATTGCATAAAACCGCAGAACTGGACACCAAATAGACTGAAATTGCATAAAACCGTGAGAACTGGACACCAAATAGACTGAAATTGCACATAAAACCGTAGAACTGGACACCAAATAAACTGAAATTGCACATAAAACCGTAGAACTGGACACCAAATAGACTGAAATTGCACATAAAACCGTAGAACTGGACACCAAATAAACTGAAACTGCACATAAAACCGTAGAACTGGACACCAAATAGACTGAAATTGCACATAAAACCGTAGAACTGGACACCAAATAAACTGAAATTGCACATAAAACCGTAGAACTGGACACCAAATAGACTGAAATTGCACATAAAACCGTAGAACTGGACATAAATAGACTGAAATTGCACATAAAACCGTAGAACTGGACACCAAATAAACTGAAATTGCACATAAAACTGTAGAACTGGACACCAAATAGACTGAAATTGCACATAAAACCGTAGAACTGGACACCAAATAAACTGAAACTGCACATAAAACCGTAGAACTGGACACAAATAGACTGAAATTGCATAAAACCGTAGAACTGGACACCAAATAAACTGAAATTGCACATAAAACTGTAGAACTGGACACCAAATAGACTGAAATTGCACATAAAACCGTAGAACTGGACACCAAATAGACTGAAACTGCACATAAAACCGAAGTCTAGCATACCTGTATTAATATCCATACATCTGCCATGTTATGTCCAAAAGACTGTACCGAAATGACAATATAGCTTTTAATATTAGGATATTAGGGGTCACATGGTAGGACAGAGTTAGAAATAGTACCAAAAGGGAAATCACAGAAGTCCCATACGTAGGTGAGACAACGATGAAAAGGAGACAGAGATGGCTTGGACATGTCCTTCGCACCACCAAAGGGAGAATAGCATTTGATATGTCAGTTGGGCTCCTGTGGGCACCAGGAGAGTTGGAAGACCCAGACCTAACTGGATGAGAACTATGAGAAGGGAGGCTGGAGATGAGTGGAGATTTGTGAAAGATAGACCTCAGGAAAGACTTGAGTGACGGAATTAAACTGATGCCCTTTGCTTCGCGATTATTATTATTATTATTATTATTATTATTATTATTATTATTATTATTATTATTATTATTATTATTATTACATTACTTAAAACTCTTAAGAATTCAAGTCTTCAGTTTAACATGAATTTCCTTTACGTAACCACCTTACGGAATATAAATTTCTTCGTATTATTATTATATTATTATTATTATTATTATTATTATTATTATTATTATTATTACTCTAAGAATTCAAGCCTCTTCTGTTAAACACGAATTTCCTTTACTTAATCACGTTACTTAGTAGCAAAATAAATTATTATTATTATTATTATTATTATTATTATTATTATTATTATTATTATTATTATTATTATTATTATTAAAATCCAAGAATTCAAGCCCCTTCTGTTTAACATGAATTTTCTTCAAGTAATCACCTTATGGAGTTTAAATTATTTCTTCTTCTTCTTCTTCTTCTTCTTCTTCTTCTTCTTGACATTTCAAGATGATAATAATCTGCAAAAAAGTCATTGCCATGTGACTCCCTATACAAAGCATTACGTGTACATCGGCGAGAACATTAGGAGGCGATAATGATCCCTTATGTTCCCTCTTTTCCTTTTCAGAAAAATAATATGGATCGTCCATTCACCTGGGAACAGGTGCTAATGACCTAACGAAGGCCATACAAATTCCTCCCACGTGGGAATTCCCGTTCTGCAGAATAGGAATCTTGGAGGCACTGGTTGCCTAACCCGGATGCTGTTAATGAGCTAAGGACACGAATAAATGGAATGGGAAGAATAACGATGATGGTAAAGAATAATTGTGATCCGTGGGGCAGAGATGTTAATTGTCGCAATTAGTAATGTTCTTATGGAATAATTACACAGACATTTTCATCTCGCGTGATTATGATATTTTGGTTAATAATAATAATAATAATAATAATAATAATAATAATAATAATAATAATAATAATAATAATAATAATACAAAATGAACTAAACACGAAGAGGAGATAGAGGAAAAGGCGAAGAAATGAAGAACGAGAGATAAGTGAAGGAAAGAGAACAGCAAAAAACCTATTTATGGAAAGGAAATTGGCGGAAAAGAAAAATGAAAGAACGAAGAGGGGAAAGATGGAAAGAAAATTCAAAATGGTGGATAAATAAAGCGAACGGCTTTGTATATTAAAAGATAAAATCTGTAATAAAACCGAGACTACTTAGAAAACGGAGAGACGGTAGTGAAATACGAAAATGGAAATGAGGAACTTTTAAAAGATCGAATGTAAAATTAAGCAAGTGAAATCAAAATGATAACTGTCATAAATAAAAACATGTATAAGATGAATAAGGAAATATAAATAAATAAAAATCATACAGGGATGATAGATGGTTATTACGGAGACAAAGGAATAGTCAACACATTCCGATGGACATTTGAATGAGAAGGAGAGAGAGAGAGAGCGTTTAATCACATACAGAGAGAGACTATTTTGTGCAAGGCGAAAGTGAATTATGAAAAAGAAAAAATTATAATAATAACAGTTAAATAATAACGTGATTTAATTGCATTTTGAAACTTCGATCTAAGAAGATGCAGCTGCGTGAAACATCAAATAGAAAAAAAATAAAAGAAGGGAATATAAAAAAATATCCGATGAAAAGTCTACAATTTAGATGTGATGGAAGAATGAGTAAACAAGATAAAACCTAAGAAATATAAGAAACTACGCATAAACTTTTACTTATACAGTTATACAGGCGTGAGTTTTATAAATGAAAGATTTCTTCTGTATTATTCGTTTTTATAAACACGTCTTAAATAAAAAAAAAAAAAACACTCTTTCGCTACAGATCTTATGTGTTGTGATGACATTGCAAACGAATAATCATCACTCTGAACACATTCCCTTGAGCCAGTGTCACTCAACAAAGGCCTTTCTCGTATTTGTTAAGACCAATAGATTCTCCAGCATTGATTAGGATCTGAAGGCCTTCCTCGCATTGTGTTGCGATCCATAGACGCTCGGCTCATTTGTTGAAACCCAAAGGTCGCCCTTGCATTTCTTGGGACCCATAGATCCTCTTCTCATATTCAGGGTTATTAGTTAGGATCCAGATGTCCTTCTCGAATTGGTTGGGATCCAGAGGCCATCCTCACATTTCGCTGGGATCCAAAGATGAGCCCCTCACTAGGTGGGACCCAAAGGTCCTCCTTGCATTTGTTGGAATCTAAAGGAATTCCATACATTTGAAAGGATCCCAATGTTATCCTCATATTTTGATGGGATTGAAAGACAACTTGTATGTATTTTTAGTTAGCCACTGAAGTGTCCCCCTTCCCCCCACCCCCAACAAGGATATTCACTTACAAGCCCAAGGTAGAAAATTTCTAACATAAAGGGAAGCTGTACTTTGAAAAAAAAAAAATTAAAATTAAAAAGAGGAGGAAACTGAATGAAAATGTACAGTATAAGCACATATTATAAAAAAAACAGTTCTTCTCTATAAAAAGAAATCAGTGGATAGAATAACGCGCAAGTAATTTGACACAAAACGAAACTAGTAAAAATTGCGCCGAAGTTTTTTCGGCGCAATCGAGTTTTCTGTACAGCTTATAATCAAGGTCACCGAAAATAGATCTATCTTTCGGTGGTCTCGGTATAATGCTATATGAGCCGCGGCCCATGTAACTCTCAGCTGCCCACGGTGGCCTGTGTTGTTGCGTTGCCAGAAGCACAATCATTTCTAATTTTAATCTTAAATAAAATAAAAACTACTGAGGCTAGAGGGCTGCAATTTGGTTTGTTTGATGATTGGAGGGTGGATGATCAACATACTAATTTGCAGCCCTCTAGCCTCAGTAGTTTTTAAGATCTGAGGGCGTATAGAAAAAAGTGCGGACGGACAAACAGAGCGGGCACAATAGTTTTCTTTTCAGAAAACAAAAAACGCTTTGCTCCGACAGGTGAAAAGTCGACAACATCCCGACAGCACTGTCGCCGTTACGACAGGGGTCGAATAGTGGAAATCAAAAGGGGTGGGGGTCGGGGGGGGGCGAGCACCGACACAAATGAAGAAGGTAATGGTTTTCTTGCAGCTGCATGCTAAGCATAATATCAGACTTCGAAGAGCAGGGCGAAGTCATATTTTTTATCGTATCCATGATGTCCGCATGAAACAAGACCGGAGAGGAAATGAGCGAGTTATTATTATTTTAATTATTATTATTATCATTATTATTATATTATTATTATTATCAGTAGTAGTAGTAGTAGTAGTAGTAGTAGTAGTAGTAGTAGTAGTAGTTTAGGAAACCAACGAGCACTATTTCTGCACTCATACGGCTTGCTCTTAGACTGATACACTGATTTATAAAATTTACGGTGTCAACGAAGAGAAAAGAGGGAGTTGGAGTGGTTGGACAGCAAGAGAAAGAGAGCCAGAAAACAAAGGAAGTGAAGTAGAAGGATATGAAGGCGGAACCGAGAATAAACCTCACAAGTAGGAGTCACAGAGGCTGGACAGCAAGACTGAAGAAAGGAAGCGGGAATGGAAGTCAAGTAAAAGGCTAAAAGGTGACGGCAGCCTGGGGTCGAAGGAACGCTGTAAACATCCTTTAGTAATGCCTGCAGTGCACCACGTGAGATGCACTGACGGCGCTAACCCCCTGCGGGGCTAGTTTTTAGAGATGCTCTGAAACTGAGGGAAAAAAATGATACGAAGAGGTGAAAGAGAACGAATTTCAGGTACAGGATGAAACTGCAGTCTTGATCATTACACCTGTTATTGACGCTTATCAAATGGAATGAATTTGAGAGCGCTGTCTTAAGGGACGAAACAAGTTAAATATGAATTAAGATGAAAAAGAAAAACTGAAACACTTACCCAAATAACAGTGTTCTCTGTGGCATGAGCGGCTCACACACCCACGCATATAGGAATCCGGTCACGTGGACGGAGTTTACAATCATATTAAGTTTTGACCCCAAAATATCTATAAGAAACGCCTCTTCCATTCATCCACTACCAAAGGTAGTATACATTTTTCCATCTTCTCTGCTTTCATTTGCTAGAAACTTTCATAATATACACACGCTCACACTATACAGTATATATATATATATATATATATATATATATATATATATATATATATATATATATATATATATATATATACATATACATATATATGTGTGTGTGTGTGTGTGTGTGTGTGTGTGTATTATATACACTTTTCAAAACTGGAAGGCTCTACTCTTCTGGAACTGCTCCTCAATGGACACCATATTCTTTGCAAGCTTGAATTTCAAGTCAAAGGACCCTCTGGGCTTGTTCCATATGCATAGGATTCACTTTCTGAATAATGATAATAATAATGAATGAAATATATATATATATATATATATATATATATATATATATATATATATATATATATATATATATACTGTACATATTTTGTATATCTATATACATTATATATATATACTGTACAGTATATATATAAATATATAAAAAGTATATACATATATATATTTAAATTATATATATATATATATATATATATATATATATATATATATATATATATATATATATATATAGTGTGTGTGTGTTGTGTGTGTGTGTGTGAGTATTATGAAAAACTGGTGCGAATGGAAACAGAAGATGGAAAAATGAATACTAATTTTAGTAGTGCATGAGTGGAAGGGGTGTTTTCTTGTAGATTTTTGGCAGTCAATATTTAATATGATGGTAAGATAAGATGAGTCAAAGAATAGTTGAATCCTGAACGACAGTTGGGTATATGCGGATAAAATATAACATGATCTGTTTGGATGTATTGAATGAATATCCCAGGAACAGAAATTCTCAAAAAGAAAATAGAAATAAGCAATTCATCCCATTTTGAGTTCATTTTCAAATCGTTTTTTCTTAAGAATATTCCTTTCTCGCTTCTTTTTCTCCTCTTGCTAATGTTCGTAGGTCTGTCCTAGGCAAATGGAATTAGAAGAAACAGGAAAAGGAGGGGAAGAGGGAAGAAAGATTGTGCGTGAGGGTCAGGAAAATTATCAGGAAGAAAATTACGAAGCTTATCGGCAGAGGGAAATAAACGCGTGGGAAGAGGTAGCCTTTGCCATCGACCTCCGCTTTGAGTAAAATAGATATTTCCTTTTGTGTGTAATCCGTGATGTCGTAGACTGGAATTATCATCTTACATAGCTCCAAGCGCCAACGGGTGACACTTCTATTGACTACGCATTTCTCCAAGGACATCACCGTCATACAAACACAAATGCTCACGCGCTTTTGAACGCACGCGCGCGCGCACACACACACACCTACGCGCCCGGAGGCGCATGAATCACTCATGTCATGCAGTTCATATTGACGTCGGCTTTGTTGATACACTGTGGAACACTCGAGTCCTTCCACGTGACCGGATTCCTATATATACGTGAGAGACGCTCACGCCAAAGAGAGCAAAGCTATTTAAGTAAATACTGCAGTTTCAGTTTTCTGTAAAAGAAAACTGTTGAGATGGCTATTCGTCTGTCCGTTCGCACTGTTTCTGTCCGCCCTCAGATCTTAAAAACTACTGAGGCTAGAGGGCTGCAAATTGGTATGTTGAACAGCAAGATAAAGACAGCCAGAAAACAAAGGAAGTGAAGTACAAGAATTTGAGGGATTTTAAGGGTGGTATGTTGTTCTTACCACCCTCCAATCATCAAACATACCAAATTGCAGCCATCTAATTTAAGGTTAAAGTTAGCCACGATCGTGCGTCTGGCAACGCTATAGGTGCCAACAACACAGGCTGAAAGTTTCATGGGCCGCGGCTGAGTTTCATGGGCCGTAGCTGAGAGTTTCATACAGAAAACTCGATTGCGCCGAAGAAACTTCGGCGCATTTTTTACTCGTTTAATTTTCATCTCGATCAATATTTAACTTATTTCGTCCCTTAGGACGCTGAAATTCATTCAACTAATAAGTGAAAATACAGAGATCTAGACTGCAGTTTCGTCCTGTGCCGGACATTCGTTCCCTTCCACCTCTTCGTAGAGTTTTTTCCCTCAGTTTCACAACACATCTAAGAACTAGCCCCGTAAGGGGTTAGCGTCGTCAGTGCACCTCACGTGGTGCACTGCAGGCATTACTAAAGGATGTTTACAGCGTCCCTTCGACCCGAATCCGCCGTCACTTTTTAGCCTTTTACTTGACTTCCATTCCCGCTTCCTTTCTTCAGTCTTGCTGTCCAGCCTCTGTGACTCCTACTTGTGAGGTTTATTCTCGGTTCCGCCTTCATATCCTTCTACTTCACTTCCTTTGTTTTCTGGCTCTCTTTCTCTTGCTGTCCAACCACTCCAACTCGCTCTTTTCACTGTCTCCGGCACTAAACTGGCCGAAAGTGCCCCTGTGCGTAGTTGGTACCTTAAATTTCAGAAATCAATCTATTAGTCTAAGGGCGAGCCTTATGAGTGCAGAAATGCAGCCCATCGGTTTCCTAAAATAATAATAATAATAATAATAATAATAATAATAATAATAATAATAATAATAATAATAATTCGTTACTTTCCTTCCGGTTTTGTTTCATGAGGACATCTTGGATGCGTTAAGAAATGGCACGTCGTTCTCTGGTTCCAAGTCTGATAAATAATTATGCATAATTACTTTCTTCGCCTGTGTCGATGCTCCCCCTTCCCCCCCCTTCCCCCCCAACAACCCCAACCCTTGATTTTCCACTATTCGACGCCTTTCATAACAGCCACAGTGTTGTAGGGATGTTGTCAACTTGTCAGCTCTCAAAGCTAAGCGCCATGCGTTAGTTGCTCTTTTTTTTTTTTTTGTCTAAATGACGCGCGTCATTCTGTTCTCTGATTCTTTGTTATAAAGAGGACCTGGTTTTAGTTTTCTGTAAAAGAAAACTATTGTGCCGGCTTTGTCTGTCCGTCCGCACTTTTTCTGTCCGCCCTCAGATCTTGAAAACTACTGAGGTTAGAGGGCTGCAAATTAGTATGTTGATCATCCACCCTCCAATCATCACATATACCAATTTGCAGCCCTCTAGCCTCAGTAGTTTTTATTTTATGTATGGTTAAAGTTGGCCATGTTCGTGTTTCTGGCAACGATATAGGAAAGGCCATCACCGGGCCGTGGTTCAAGTTTCATGGACCGCGGCTCATACAGCATTATACCGAGACCATCGAAAGATACATTTTTTTTGGTGGCCTTGATTTACGCTGTAGCGGCTGTACAGAAAACTCGATTGCGCCGAAGAAACTTTGGCGCATTCTTTACATGTTTATTATATGCGCTCATCCATTTTGAATTAGTTTCTTGCTCTTTTTAATTATTGTTTTTTCTAAAGACAGCTTCCCCCTATGTTAAAAATTTCCAGCCTTGGGTTTGCAAGTGATTTTCCTTGGGGGTGGGCGTGGGGGGAGAGGGAGACACTTCAGTGGCTGACAAAAAGAAGTACAAGTCTGTCTTTCAATCCCATCAAAATGTGAGGATAACAATGAGATCCTAACAAATGTATGGAATTCCTTTAAATTCCAACAAATGCAAGGAGGACCTTCCGGTCTCAACCAATAAGGGGGCCCTTCTTTGGATCCCATCAGAATGTGAGGATGACCTTTGGATCCCAAGAAATTCGAGGAGGACCTTTTGATCTCAACAAATAATCCAAAATATGAGAAGAGGATCTATGGATCCCTTGAAATGCAAGTGGGACCTATGGGTTTCAACAAATGCTCCGGCCCTCTTTGGATCACAACAAAATGTGAGGATAATATT
>NC_089796.1:71603862-71608862 GCF_040412425.1 Macrobrachium rosenbergii | reverse complement strand
GAATCCCAATCGCCGTTGCATCAGCCACAAAAAAGCACAGCCAAGCACGCCAAGCGTTCAATTCATCACGTCCACAAATAAACAAGACGCAAGCAAGCAGGCCATCATCGACTCAATGCCTCTTCTTCCTCCTCGATTGGATTCGTGGTCGTAGAACTCAAATATATGTGCTAAATGCGTCCCCGTCACCCGCTAAGCGTAGCGATCGGGTAAGAAGCTTAACACAATTTGGGCATCTCACGTGCCAACACTTACAGAGACGTTCGCTAACTCGTCGTTTTCCACGAGTGCCGGAGCTCTTCTTCGGAAATCAACTACGGATGCGCAAAAAAAAAAAAAAAAAAAAATAGATTGAAAACTCTCACGTGGGCGGAACGCTCAACTCTTCCTGGATGTGTCGAAAAAAAAGAAGAAATACTGAACGAAGTTTGTGGTCAATAAAGGGTCGCCGAGATGTAATGTCAAAAATGTCCTTAAACCTATACTTTTTTTTTTTTTTTATTCTATTCCTTTATCTCTCTCTCTCTCTCTCTCTCTGTTTTATAACCCAAAACTCCCAATATGTGTTCAACTTTCCCCCTCTCAGTCAGTACAATACTTGTTAATGATGTCAACTTGTTGTTCAAGAAACTATAGCTTTCAGAACTCAAGCAGAACAGGGCTTTTTTAAAAAGATGAACCTCGTAATTACTGTGCTCCTAAAAGGATAATAATTGATACCTATACAACAGTTGAAAGAGAACCTACTATGAAATTAAATTTTCGCCAAGGAAATGAGCCTAGAACTGAACGGAAACTCAGGACTACAGAAGAAAACGTTACACGCATTAAAATCATACAACGAATCACTAAGGAACACAGCAGTGGACATCAAATCAACAGAAACTAACACAGTAAATAATGAGAGTTTAGAGAAATGGATACTTAAAATATGAAAATCATACCAATGAACTGCAAAGGTGGCAAAACTGGATATTATTAAAGGATAAACGTACACACACACAGACTATACATATATATATATATATATATAGATATATATATATGTATATATATATATACATATATATATATATATACATATAGTATATATATATATATATATATAGTCAAACATACACAGATATGTATATTTTATATATATATATATATAATTATGCATGTATGTATTATGTATGTGTGTGCACGCATGCAGCATGTATACTTTTATTTATTCAAACATACTTCGCATTTCTGACTATAGTATTACCAGCTAAGGCTGCACAAAATATACAAGCATTACAGACAATATGTATAAATTTATGTATACAAGTAAACCCGATATGTTTTAACATGATTAGCATGTTTAACTTTATTTTTATATTCCGTATTATAGTCCAAGAAAATGAAAAGCTTATATTTTCTTATACTGAAGCAATTTCTTCTGTGTTTATCCCAATTTTGCCGATTCCTTTGTTTAGTGAATTAACACCAGTAATAAAATTACAACTTACAATGAAAAGAACAAAAGTGGAAATGAGGCAATAAAGAAAACTGCCTAAGGAGGAAACAGTAATGAGGAACAAATGGAACAATTTCTTCTACAAAATTCTTCTCTCTCTCTCTCTCTCTCTCCATGGTCACACACAGCGAAATTTAGCTTTTTATTCTCCTGTCTTAATGTTTCATCGTTTGTGCGTTTATTCCATTTTTGCCAATTCCTTTATTTTGTGTACTAACACCCATAATTACAAGTGAAAAATTCGCGAAGTTTATCCGGCGCAGTCGAGTTTTCTGTACAGTGTATGATCAAGGCCACCGATAATAGATCTATCTTTCGGTGGTTTCGGTATAATGCTGTATAAGCCGCGGCCCATGTAACTTTTAACCACGGCCTCGCGGTGGTCTGGCAATATCGCTGCCAGATGCACGATTAAGGCTAACTTTTGACCTTAAATAAAATAAAATATTGAGGGTTAGAGGGCCGCAATTTGGTATGTTTGATGATTGGAGGGTAGATGATCAACATACCAATTTGCAGCCCTAGCCTCAGTACTTTTTAAGATCCGAGCGATGAAAAGGTGCGGACAGAAAAAAGTGTGGACAGAATAAAGTGCGGACGGACAGACAAGTTGGCACAACAGAAAACTAAAACTGCAAACCGACAATGAAAAGAACAAAAGAAAGTAGAAATGAGGCACAAAAGAAAACTGCCTCACGAGGAAACAGTAATAAGGAACAAATGGACTAGAGAAAGAGGAAGGAAGAAGGAGAGTCAGGCATGTTGGGGGGTGGGGGGACGGAGTTACAGTGAGAGGGTGGGGGTGAGACATGAAAGATAGGTATAGGAGAAGCCCTTCTGTTGACTTTGTAAAAAGAGATGCCGATCCTCAAGTCTGGGAAGCGGGAGTGCCCAAGGGGAGCACACTGGCACTCTGCAACTGGAGTGCCAGATGGACAATGAATGGGACGAATACGATACTGTGCAAGTGTCTGAGAGAGAGAGAGAGAGAGAGAGAGAGAGAGAGAGAGAGAGAGAGAGAGAGAGAGAGAGAGAGATGATGATGATGATGATGCAAATGTATTACCTTCAGGAATTTTAGGTGTGGAACCTTCTGTCAAACAATACTTGCAGAAATCGTTTGAGAGAGAGAGAGAGAGAGAGAGAGAGAGAGAGAGAGAGAGAGAGAGAGAGAGAGAGAGAGAGAGAGAGAGAGAGAGAGAGAGATTTTTTAAGTATAGGACCAGCTATCAAACATCAATTCCAAATATCGTTTATGTCCTTTACCTGTGTGTCTAAACAAATAAAAGTCTGGATCGAGTTGTAAACCCCTAATGCAAAATTGAGATGAGAAATTTTTGATGGTGAAAATCTGAAGCCTCTCTCTGCCGGCCTGTCAACTGTTTCATTAATACCTAGTTGTGTGTGTGTGTATATATATATATACATTTATATATATGTATAATGTATATGTATATACAATACATACATACATATATATATATATATATATATATATATATATATATATATATATATATATATATAATATAGATATTTATTATATATATATATATATATATATATATATATATATATATATATATATATATATATATATATGTGTGTGTGTGTATATACACAACATATACATGTATATTCAAAGTACGTGCTTGAAGGCATGTAAGTGGAAAACGACGAGCACCACTCGCAATCTTCAACCTTGGACTTGATGGACTGGTACTTCACTCACGAAGGCCACCGACACCAACGGGTTATAAAATTTCGTGTGAAATGTTGGAAGGGACACAACATCTGTTCGTAGAGTGATTTCGATAATTATTACTTATTATTAATGGATAGAGACTCAAGCACTGTTTTGAGCAAAAGGTATTCCTTTTATATATATATATATATATATATATATATATATATATATATATATATATATATATATATATATTTATATATATATATATATATATATATATATATATATTAATGTATATGTATATATATATATATATATATATATATATATATATATATATATATATATAAATATAAACATATATGTTATGTATAGATATATATATATATATATATATATATATATATATATATATATATATATATATATATATATATATATATATATATATATATATATTAGCACAAGAAGGCATGGGATTCCACAGAGAAATTACCTGGGAATTAAAAGAGTAATATGAATCCGACAGATCTTCTAAAAGAACAACTGGATCTCTTACTTGACTTCGCAACTAAAGTCAGGCTAGTGGAAAATGCCTTATGAATATATTTAAACGGAAAATGCCTTGTGAACTTATTTAAATGGAAAATACCTTATGAAATTATTTTAAAGCTGAATAAACTGACGTATTTAATCCACGGTTCAAATGACTTTTTGGCTCCGGACAGTCTGTCTAAAATCCGACTACTCGCAATTACATTATTAGAATAGAAAATAAGGTAATTTTTTTTTTATTACCAGTGGAATAACTATTTACTCAGCTGTAAAATTTCATTGTGATGGGCAAGTCATGATATTTGTGTTTTTGATGATGATGAATGATGATGAGAGAGAGAGAGAGAGAGAGAGAGAGAGAGAGAGAGAGAGAGAGAGAGAGAGAGAGAGAGAGAGAGAGCTGCATTTATCAAATGTTAGCAGCAATTGTAGAACAATGACCCACTAACCCACAAAAATATAAACATAAAAATATATAAAAGATATATATCAAGTTTGGCCGCACTTCAGATCTAATCCTTTTCAGTAATTAACATCACTCAACTGAGTAATAAAATTTAGAAAAACGCTCAGTGGTGTCCTTTGAAACAAAATTAAAATAGATTATGTGAACATTTAATGAAAACCATTATTAATCAAGAGAAGAAAACATTGTTGATCAGGATTAGTAATAATGAGTAAACGAGAAAAAGAAGAAATTACATGAATCATGCAAGAAAGAAAAATTTTATATAATAATTTCGTTATTAATACCTTTGTCGAGAGAAAACCCCAGATCTTGAAAATACTACTGCATACATACACACACACACACACACACACACACATAAGACATATATATATATATATATATATATATATATATATATATATATATATATATATATATATCTCTGCATCCTCGTCACCATGGCAACCACAGCCTGGATGGGATAAGCGTGTGGCCGAGAGTGTGGAAAAGGGAGGGGGGACTGGGAGAGTGGAAATGGGGGAGGGGGTGGGTGGGTATACGTGGCTCATTGCCCAAGTAAGTTGTGATGAAAGCCAGCATTTATCAAGCCGCTTTGAGGAACCCCTTCGGAGGCCATCGAAATTACAATCCTGATAGGAACAAATTGCCAGTCAACGCAACACGTGGAGTGGCTTTTTCCTAGTCTCTATTTTTATTTACCGTCATCCTTCCTGTTTTTTTTTTTTCGCTTTCGATCGGTATTGGAATTCACATTTAAGGAAGTGAGTTGTTGAAGATGATGA
>NC_089796.1:71578862-71593862 GCF_040412425.1 Macrobrachium rosenbergii | reverse complement strand
GTGGTTCCCGCCACTAATAATAATTCCTTCACTACCAAATTTTAGTTCTCAATACGAAAAATTCCATTCATGCGCTTGTTTTAACAAATGAACTTTTGCCAGTGCAAAGCGAAAAGCAAATGCTACTTACATTCTCACAGATATGCAGTTTCATCTGTAATTGAGAGGCACTTCGGTATAATTCAATGTGAGAAATGAGAAGGATTAATTTCTTAACAACGTGGCGATTTAGATGGAAGTTATTCAATTTCCACATAATGTTCGAACGTTGGTGGCCCTCACTCCAGAGAAGGCGACTTGTCCTACTAAACTCCTTTTTTTTTTTTTTTTTTTAACCACAATGTTCATCACGACAGACTGACGGTTACCTACCAACAGGGGAGTTAGGATGTTGGGAACCTAACGAAGTGTGGAGATGTCATGAGAGGGATGATAAAATAATTTTATTATTATTATTATTATATTATTATTATTTGTGGTGGTGTCATGTGAGGGATGACAAAATATTATTATTATTATCATTATTATTCAGAAGATGAACCCTATTCATATGGAACAAGCCACAGGGGGCACTGACTTGAAATTGAAGCTTCCAAAGAATATGGTGTTCATTCGAAAGTAGTAACAGAAGGTAATGGGAAATACAGAAAGAGGAGATCAGTTATTGGAAAAACAGATAAATCAACAAATAAATAAATATAAATGTAAGTAAAATATTAAAATACAAATTGAACTGTATTAGAGGTAGTAATGCACTGCATGTTCGCTTGAACTTTTGAAGTTCCAATGGCACGACATCCTCAGCAGGGAGACTGTTCCACAGTCCAACGGTGTGAGGAATAAAGGACCTCTGGAACCGAGGAGTTCGACAGCGAAGCACATTTACTGCATACTGGTGATGCCGTTCAGCGAATCTGAGTTCCAGATACAGGATGAACGACCAGAGATGTCAGACTAACAAACCAAGCGACGAAGGATGAGTGGGCGACCAAGGAATTTTTTTGTCACAGAACATTTTTAAAACAGTGAACAAGAATAACATCGTCTGTAATAAGAAAGTTTTGTGGAAATGAGACGAAAGATAAGGAATGAGCGAAAAAAAAAAAAAAAAATATATATATATATATATATATATATATATATATATATATATATATATATATATATATATATATATATATATATACTGTATGTGTGTGTGTGTGTGTGTGTAAATATTGAAACTGGATGGTATCTAGCAGAGACAATCCAGTTTGTGAGGTCCTGTCAGTAATTGCATTTATGCACAGATAATTGTGTAAGTGATAAAGTTTATATATATAATATATATACTGTGTACATATATATATATATATATATATTATATATATAATATGCATATATATATATATATATATATATATATATATATATATATATATATATATATATATATATATATATATATATATATATATATATATATATACAGGGCCACCTATCTCATTCATTTTCCTTCAGAGCATGACAGCAATGGATATATTTATTGATTAACATGATGCACTGGCGTCACATAGTGAGGACTCCTTCATCGACGTGCAAGGATGTTGATAAACGTAACATGTTGAAATGCAAAATTAATATCATCAGAATACAGCATATTGTAAGAAAAGGCAGAAAAGAGAGGCTCTATTTAATCAAGGAATGTGAAGATGCAACTAGGGAAAATTGACAGAGGCTGGGGAAAGATTTTAAACATTATCGATGATAAAGGTATGTAACCTAAATTATGTATATATCTATATATATATATGAATGTCTTTTCCTGTAATACTACAGTGTAATATATATATATATATATATATATATATATATATATATATATATATATATATATATATATATATATATATATACATACAAAGGATATATATACATATATACAGTATATATACATATACATACATATACTGTATGTGTGTGAGTGTGTATGCCAAAGCGGACAAACACGTGAATGCTACGCGGTCAAAAAAGGCCGCCCATACAAACATACCCAGTGAATCCAAAGACGCAGGAAGTGCTAGGATAAGCGCCGTATGTAACGGTCAAACGCCGTGAATAATCGGATGAGCCGTGACCTTGGAAGCCTCAATCCCCGACACAAAAAACCACCGACGTTCCAACGGCTACACCAAAGGATACTCTCCAAATCTCCACGCAATGCTAGGCTTGAATTACCCGCTGCCAAATGCGTAACCTATCTGTCCATATACCTAAGACCCCATGCATATGCGTACCTACGGGCTTCTCATATATATATACAATAAATATTCAAATATATTTAACTAAGGTTTTCTCCCTCTCTCTCTCTCTCTCTCTCTCTCTCTCTCCTCAAGTGTATATATATATATATATAGTGTATATATATATATATATATATATATATATATATATATATATATATATATATATATATATTATATACATATATATATATATATATATATATATATATATATATATATTTATTATTAACAAAAAGATAAAATGCATAATGTACATGGTATGTTTGTTTCAGACTCCATTAAAATATAAAAAGTAACAAGTGGGAGGATGTTCAAAAATATGAACATTCACTCTGAAACATATTTCCACCATCACTTCTTTATCGATGTTCTCTCTCTCTCTCTCTCTCTCTCTCTCTCTCTCTCTCTCTCTCTCTCTCTCTCTCACCTGCCAGCTCCCCAGACCTTACCTGTATCAGTACCCCCATTTCGATAAGCAAAGCCCACCTCCTCTCAAGGCGGTATTTTTATATAATATGCTTACATCTTTATCTATTTATTTATTAATTTTCGAATTAATTTTTCTTTCCTAATAACTGATATTTTCATTCTGTATTTCCTCTTACCTTCTGTAACTTCTTCCCAATGAACACCATATTCTTTGGAAGCTTGAATTCCAAGTCAATGGCCCCTGTGGGCTTGTTCCACATGGGTAGGATTCATTTCTGAATAATAATAATAATAATAATAATAATAATAATAATAATAATAAAGAACTGCAAAATTTCTTGGGGTCCAACATTCTTCCTCAGCCTCCCTTCCAGGCGCGACACCATAACTGCAGCTTTAAAAACAAATCGATGGCATTTTCTTACCGTATTTCACCCTGAGAAGAGAGAGAAATATTTCCGTTTGGGGAGTGAAAATGTTTGGTACGCCATGGAAAGAAAATAAGAGGTGTAATTTTACTTTATGATTTTACATGTATGTATGTATGTATGGATGTATGTATGTATGTATGTATATATATATATATATATATATATATATATATATATATATATATATATATATATATATATATATATATATATATATATATATATATATATATATAGCGAATCCTATAAAAAATTCTTCCTGTGATCTCTTATACACTGAAGTCACGTGCATCTACTGTGATTTTTAAGCATATATATATATATATATATATATATATATATATATATATATATATATATATATATATATGTATACATATATATATATATATATATATATATATATAAGTAATCACATATCTGTAATTTTTAAACATTATTGTGGATCTTTTAATCCTTATACCAGCAGTACAGCGTAGTAGGCATTCTAATAGTATGTAAGTATTTCACATAGCGCCTTTTCCTCTTAGAGTAAGTGCACTAGAAGGGCTTGCCTCCCTTTCCTCTTATCTAAGTGGCACTAGAAGGGGCTTGCTATATTTCAATCTCTATCTCTCTCTCTCTCTCTATCTAAATATATATATATATATATATATATTATATATATATATATATATATATATATATATATATATATATATATATATATGTGTGTGTGTGTATGTGTGTGTGTGTGTGTGTGCAGTACATAAATATATTATATATATGGATATGTATATATAAATTATACATATATGATGTATATTTAAATTAATATATATATATATATATATATATAGAGAGAGAGAGAGAGAGAGAGAGAGAGAGAGAGAGAGAGAGAGAGAGAGAGAGAGAGAGAGAGAGAGAAGGCAAGCCCCTTCTGGCGCCACTTCCTCCTATGAGGAAAAGGCGTTAGGTGAAATACTGTACATACATAATATTAGAATACGTATTATGCTGTACATTGTTTCTGACACTCTCCCACTACAAAAGTGTGTCTGTGCGAATGCCTGTGTATGTATGAAAATGTGCACACGACGGCAAACACAGCAGCCTACAGTTCTCCCTTTAAGATAAAAATTATTACCAGCTTGCCGACGCGATTTCAGCAAACTTGGAAAATACAGTTAATCCCTCAAGTTACTCTGTAATCGGCATCCCAATCCTTCAGACAACATCTCCTTCACGAGTAAGATAAAAACATGCGACTGGGACTCTCATTAATTTCCGTCATTATGACCCTCACCCACTTTCGGCCTTTCCGTAACCCTTGCTCTTATTATGTTCAGACCTCATTTTCCCTTCCAGGAATTTGGCCATCTTGTTATTGCTCGCTCAAATTAGGTTTTTCAAACTTTAACTGTGTGATTTCCTTTTTCTTTCAAGTTTAACTTAATTTTTTCTATAAACTGGTTTTCTCTGCATCCTTTCCAACAACATTTAACCTCTCTCTCTCTCTCTCTCTCTCTCTCTCTCTCTCTCTCTCTCTCTCTCTCTCTCTCTCTCTCTTCCTCTTCTTCTTCCTTAATTACTGATAATAATACTTTTCACTTTATTGAAATATGTTATTCCTTAAATTTTTAAATACATTTTTTTAAAGGTGGACACTATGCTTTACTTCATTTCTCCAGTCACTGATTTTAAAAATATTCTCTCTCTCTCTCTCTCTCTCTCTCTCTCTCTCTCTCTCTCTCTCTCTCTCTCTCTCTCTCTCTCTCTCCCCCCACCCTATTCCTTCAACAATCAACCCTTTCTTCATCTTCAAAAATAAGCTCCTTTTCTATATTAAAAAGAATATCAACCCAAATTTCTCCTTCAGAGACACCCATCCCTGTTTCGTCTGTTCGACCTCCTCTCTTTCATAAGAGATCGTTGGCAACACTATCATAAAATAGTACTCTTTGTTCACAATAACTTAATAATTTTTATAAAGAACCAAAGTTCAGCATTGACTTTTTAACCCTGATAACATGTATTTAGGTTAAATTATGACATCGTGAGAAAACAAAGGAACAGGGAAAGGTTGAGCAGAAATGGAGAAATAAATCTGAAATGGCATTAATCTACTTCTTAACCGGAAGGGAAAGTACACAAAGATTGGATAACCACGAATACAAAAGCCTTCATAAAAACGCAGTCCAGTTATGCTTTGTTTAGTTTAGGAGTGCATATACTATCTTGCTTTCATTTTATTTATATATCCATTTGTACTGTACGTTCATTTCTTTGGCTCCACTTTTTCTCTCTCAGAAAGTGAACGGACCTCTGCCTCATGTAAATGTGTTTACACATCTAAAAAAAAAAAAATGAAAGTCATGCCACAACACGGAATTGCTTATGGGAGGGAGAGTAGGTTAAATTCACACTAGGTCATTCGAAAAAATATAAGATTTCGCAATTCTGCTATATAAATGAAGACTCTTGCAAAGAAATTACGTGAAATTCCATCTTTCTTTCCTTCAATTGTAGGCATTCTGCTCTGGGGAAGCATCTTTAGACTTGTTCCATATGAATATGTTTGTTTACTCTGAATAACACTCGATAAATAAAAAGCCTGTCGTTAATACAAGGGCGAAATGCGTCTGTGTTACATTTAATCACTTTCCCCCTGCATAACATACTGGCTTTATTCTACCCAAGCCATCAAATAAAACAAGAATCTACTCAGACCACAGCCGTTGGCAACGCAAGTTAATAATCCGCGGTTAAGAATACCATTCGCACAAGAGATTCCTTCACTTCCGAGTACCACCACCCACCCACCCAGCAATAAAGATAAAGACATACCAAGCCATCAGTGATAAAGAGCAGGAACCGAGAGGGGCAAAATCGCCCAGGTGTCCCGGCGATCGAGTCCTCATTAAACGTTAGATAACTTCCGGAAAGAGCAGAGAGAGAGAGAGAGAGAGAGAGAGAATCCCCTCTCGCTAATGACGAGATGTCACTCTATCAGTGAGGATATAAGGAAGGGGTTATCTAGCGGACGCCTCATGACGAGCCTTCAGGATGCCCGCGGGCGCTTTTGGGAAGCCGCAATCCACAGGGGCTCCACTGTGTCTGCAAGGACGCCCGAGAAATGTGACCGGACACTCCACAGATAGCGGCGGGAGTGACGAAAGAGTTGCCGATTAGGACCAACAAGAAATTAAAGAAGAGACTGAAGCCCTTTGGCCTTGCAGAGTCTGGAACCCCATCGAGATCAACCTCTTAATACTGTAGTTGCATATGGGTTGCTGCAGAGTAAAAAATTATTAGCAACCCGCGCCATAGAAGGATTACTGGAGGCTGAGGATGTTTTGGGATGCTGTCCTGGAGGGAGGATAGTGATGGGGGAGGGGGGGGAGAGGGTTACGGAAGCCATGAATGAATGGGCATCTATGAATAGTGTGTGTTTGTGTGTTTGTGTGTGTGTGGGAAGGTCCTTCATCATTTCTGTGGCTAAGGGGTAGATGAAAGACGTTAGTGAGTCCTAAAAGAAGAGATCTCGCCCTTACATCAGAGAGAGAGAGAGAGAGAGAGAGAGAGAGAGAGAGAGAGAGAGAGAGAGAGAGAGATTGTATGACAAGTCAATGAGAGCAATCAATCTCGTTCTCACATTTTTCTATCCTGTAATCTACTTTAAAAAGAAATAAATGTATGTTTCAGCATATTCTACTATGTATCGTACGAAAAACTAATGCTAATAAAGCAATATAAGCAGGATCCATAATACGGAACTGAAGATTCGGTCTGATGCGTGAATGAATCAATTACAGAATTTTGTTGAAGTACAGCAAGGCTACGGGGGGCTAACAAATGAACTTTGTTTTGGAAACACAAAAACACAATGGTCTTATTCACTGTAAACAGATTTAGTGCATACAAGAGTTTTTCAAGAACTACTGTCATAGGTAACATTTTTCTCTATAAATCACTTAATTGAGTCCTAAGCCCAATTTATAATTTCATATACCGTAAGCAACGGGTAAATCAAACTAATTATTAGATCATAATTTTCCAACAATACAAGACAAACAGTGGTCCCTTATGCAAAGAAACATGAAAACTGGATTGCCTTTAAAAAAGAATGTTACGATGTATCTGTTTGTACGATAAAGCTCTTAAATATAGATAATGAGAGATTTATATTGTGGTTCTCTCTCAAGAGCCATGAGAGAGAACTGTACTTAAAAAAATATTTATGAAGGACCAAATAATAATATACGTCAAGTCCCAGCAAGTCCTGTTTAACTGTTCTGAGACATCGCGTCAACTTTGTTTGTGTGTCTACCGGGATGTCTTAATGAGTGAAGACAATTTTAATTATCAAAGATGGGAACCAAATTTATCCTGTTTTGACGAACTGTCGGATTACAATTTTTTTTTTTTTAAGTTTTTGAGTTGTCCAGTCAAAGTGTCGCAGTTTTTGATACTCTATAATAAATCAAAATTTCATCTGTCAGTGTTGTCTCATTTTCCAACTAAATTTCCTCAAAAGATGAGCTAATTAGAAGCTCTCAATAATATCAAAATCATTGAAGGCTATTTCCTCAGAATCATTATTATTATTATTACTCAGAAGATGAAGCCTATTCATATGGAACAAGCCCCCCACAGTGGCCATTGACTTGAAATTCGACCTTCCAAAGAATACGGTGTTCATTAGAAAGAAGTAAGAGGAGGTAAAGGGAAATACAGAAAGAAGAGATCCAACTTATTAAAAAAGAGAAAAAATAAATTAATAAATTAACAAATATATAGAAATGTATTAAAATGCAAGGAGAACAGTATCAGGGTAATAATGCATTGCGCCTTCGCTTGAGCCTCTGAAGTTCCAATTGCACAACATCCTCTGGGGAACAAATGGCTTACATATATATATTATATATTGTATATATGTATATGTGTATATATATTATATATATATATATATATATATATTTTATACATATATAATATATATATTATATATATATATATATATATATATATATATATATATATATATATATATATATATATACTGTATATATACTGTATATATACACACGAACTCATAAAACTGCAAAAATGTATAAAAAAATATTGTAATTTAAAAAAGGCGTATCTTTAAATTGAGGAGGGAAAAAAATTCATAATACGCGGTTCTTACACAATTGCCCTCAAGGTCATCGTCTTAGTTTTATGAAAAAAAATTCCAATTTAAAAACTAGAAGAGTTTCACTCCGAAAAATGCTTTACATAAAATCCAGGGTGCTATGTAAAGTACAAAAACATTTCCAAGAAAATAGACCTCTCCTCATTCTTCTCCCATTCTAAACTTTATAGTTTACTTACCTTCCTAATTCATACTCTATTCATCTTTTTCACCTTTGTTGGTCGTTAATATAATCAACAAACATAAATATAAATTATCAATCATATTCAACCATATTGCTGTTATCACGTCAATCATATTCCCATTGCCTACTACAACATCAATCATATCCCTATTTCCTATTACCACATCTGTCATATTCTTATTACCATGTTAGTCATATTTCTATTACCTATTACCAAATCAATCATATTCCTATTGCCACGTCAATCACATTCCTATAACCTATTTAAATATCAATCATATTCTTATTACCATTTCATAACAAGGTTGTAATTATAAGAAACTTTCCATTTTGATTATGATTTCCCATTCTGAGCTTTGCAGTTTGTTTGCCCTCTCAATCCTTGCTGCTTAACGCCATTTTAATGTAAACCTATCAATCATCCCTACCGCTACCAGCACAGTAAAGCACAGCTCGAGCTTAGGATAATGTGAGAGTATTGTGACGTAAATGAAATTCTTTCCCACAGATGGCGACACAATGAAATGGTTCTTACAGGTGGATTCCGAAGGCCAGGTAAATGGTGAAACGGGATAGATCACACAGAACATGATTGTAAGTATGATAATTAGCAATTAAGGATAGAGGATATGAATCCGGAGATGGGTCCTCGAACGCTACAGAGCAAGGGAAATGAGGACTTGGGTCTGAATACATGAAAAAGTCATAAAAAAAGAGTACGTCGAACAGGAAATATAAAACTTAACTTTCGTTGCTTATTCACGATCAGGGAATAAATACAGCGACGGAAAAAAAATTGTAAACATTTACCAGTTTCAAACGAAATGGCCGCGTGTGTAGAGCGATATTAAATAAGAAAAGTAGAGGAGAAGGTAAGGACAGGATTCACAATCATACTACGCACTGCCTTTGAATCAGTCCTCTCCAAAAGGATTCTTCTTCTATCTCTGCATCTTTTCCCACTTCTATGTGGGGTCGATGTTTCTGACAGCTCTCCCCCACCTGGCTCGGTCAAACGCATCGTCCTCTGATAACTGTTTGTCACTCATATCTTCTTTAACTACATCCTATCCAAAAGGATAACCGGTGATGAATCAGTATCCATAACAGATATGGATAATACTGACAAAGCGAATTTGAATCTTGTTTTGGTTTTTTAGTGCCCGGACGAAAGCGAATAAAAGCAAAAAGAAACATTGTCAGCGTATGGTGCCTGGTCTTTCAAATGCTGGTCGAGACAGGTCAAATACTCAGTGATATGGCTGGGTAAAAAAAAATGCCATAGTCACAAATACCTTTCTGCGTATTCATCAACAAAATCTTGTCACTCACGGTGAAAGGTGGTGGGGAAAGGACTTACTCTATAGAGAAATTAAACTGTCACCACTTTTTCTAATTTAACAACAGAATGTGATGTGCCCCTTGGGAAAAAAAAACCTACAAACTTGGTATATTCAATTTTAGGTAAAAGGGAAGATGAATATCTTATGAATATATATATATATATATATATATATATATATATATATATATATATATATATATATATACTGCATAAATCAAATATATACATATATATGTATATATATACTGTATATATACATCTATTATATGTATATATACATGTTATATATTAATAAATAAATAAATACATGCATAGGCTATATCATAAATATATATACAGTATGTATATATATTATATATGTATATGTACATATACTGTATATAGGATGTATATGCATGAATATATACATATATAAAAATATACAATATATATGTGTGTGTGTGTGTGTGTGTGTGTGTTTTACAAAGCTCAAAGCACAGAAACAACAAATGAGCAGTAATCCAAAAATAGCCACCTGAAATAACCATCTGACACTCAGCACATGCTGATCAAAACTGCACACCAAGGTTAAGTCAAAACGGTGCATAAATTCTCAAAATCGTCAAAGTCGCTCTGCACCGTTTCACCTTGAGAGCTTGGCAACAGGCAAATGAGGATGACTGTGCAATACTTTGCATCAGAAAGCATCCATGCCAAAATATTTGCTAGTAGGGGCAGTGAACTACGGTATTAGCATGATTCACATAGCGGTAGTGACGCAAGAATGCCTAATGCATTTTGAGAGAGAGAGAGAGAGAGAGAGAGAGAGAGAGAGAGAGAGAGAGAGAGAGAGAGAGAGAGAGAGAGAGAGCGTCAAAGTTTCTGGGAGAAAGAGATTAGTAATCCACCTCCTCTCAAAAAGTCTGCCTCCTGACTCTCTCTCTCTCTCTCTCTCTCTCTTTGTGTGTATGTGTGTCTTATAAATATATAGATATATATGTATGAAATATTATAGATATATATAGATATATATATATATAGAATATATATATATATATATATATATATATATATATATATATATATATATATATATATATGCTTAGCCTCAAGAGAGAGACACACACACACACAGAGAGGGGGGGGAGGGAAGCCCACTCCACCATAATCTGCAATATCCAGCATTCTTGACTCTTTCTCCACACCTCGCTTCCAAAACGAGCTTTAAACACTAAGTGGCAACTCGACGCCCGATGAGCAGAAATCACGCGAGTGCCATTTGCAAAACGTCTGCCAAAAACCAGTTATCAGAAATAGCCAAACTTATTCATCTGTTTATGCGATGATAATTTTGTTTATTGATATAAAGAAAACAAGATGAGGAATTTCTTTGAGACAGAATGATGGTGGATGTGTAAAATTACGAATTAAAAAAAAAATAATTTAAATTTTTCTACAAAAATGAAACTATGCGAAGAATAGCTTAATCATAACAAAATTCACTTACGCACCTTTTAAAAAACGAGTATAATTTATTAAAAGAAGAGTTTTTTGAAAGTAAAAGCTAACAGAATGTTTATGAATAACATAAAAAAACATTTATCATGCATATGCCAACAGAGATAGGATGTTAAGGATATGCCAGCATTATTCTTTGTTACAAAGAGGAGAAGAATTTAAAAAGCACTTCCTATTTTTTCTCTTATGTCAAAACGATTACTAACGTGAAGAGAAAAGATACTATTTAAATATCTTGCTTTATTTAAGACAGCTGTTTTAAATAACTTGGCACTAAATTATATCTCTCTCTCTCTCTCTCTCTCTCTCTCTCTCTCTCTCTCTCTCAACGAATCATGCGTTTTTATACTGGCGAATTCGCCTTGGATTCACTTGTAAATTACCGTACCCGAAGACAGCACGAGTCTAATTTTGCCTTGGGGGCAAAAAAGACTCGTTGATTCTATATATGTCGCGGCGGGCCTTACCAGATTTGGGCAGCTTCAGACTAGCTCTCTGTCTGATTTTCTGCGTGAAAGTGTATTATACTTTGTTTTTCTTTTTTGTGCATGTCGGATGCATGCATCATAAGCATAATACATACATAACATGTATATATAATTATATATATATATATATATATATATATATATATATATATATATATATATACAGTATATACATATATCTATATATATGTATGTATATACATAGCTATATTATATATATATCTATATTTCTATATACTGTACATATATATATACACATATAACCATCAATAACGGGTAGAGGACACACACACGTGTACAAACTGTCTTTATTCCAACGTTTCGTAATTATCCATTTAATTACATCACCAGGGCTGTTAAAATGAAACATAAAATTCTTTGTAAAATTGTAAAAACTAAAAATTAAGAATTTAAAAATTAAGAATTTAAAAAGGCAAAAATTATTCTTACCAAATTTAAGAAGTACATACAACATTAAAATTAAGGGAATGAACACAATTTAGAAAACCTTTACATTAGACTGAAAAGTAATAGAAATTCAGTAAACTAAAAATGAAAATAACAGCGGACAGAGTAACAGAACAAACGGTTAAACGACCGACCTAGAGGAGTGACAGCGTCAAACTAAACGTAAACATAAATGAAAACAACACAAGTCAGGACAAATCCAGAGGGGAGGAGGATGTATGAGTGTTTAAGGACGGAACAAGTTGTTTAATCAAAAGTGATTCTAAAATAACAAGATCTTGGGGGTTGGCGGCATGGCCCAAAATGGAGAAGTCCCTATTTTTAGTTTACTGAATTTCTATTACTTTTCAGTCTAATCAAAGTTTTTCTAAATTGTGTTCATTCCTTAATTTTAATGTTGTATGTACTTCTTTAAATTTGTAAGAATAATTTTTAACTTTTTAAATTCTTAATTTTAGTTTTACATTTTACAAGAATTTTATGTTTCATTTTAACAGCCCTGATGATGTAATTAAATGGATACTTACGAAACGTTGAATACAGACATAGTTTGTACATCTGTGTGTCCTCTACCCTTATTGATGGTTATTAATATGGATTGACTCTGACTTTACACTAAGCTATACACACACATATACATATATATATATATATATATATATATATATATATATATATATATATATATATATATATATATATATGTGTGTGTGTGTGTGTGTGTGTGTGTGTAAACTTCGAGAATAATTTAAGGTTAGGTTAGTAAACGACATACCAGAAAACATCACTTACTGTACATTAACAAAAATTAAGTGAATATGGAAATGTCAACAAAATAGAAAATAAGAATAATATAAACAGATTAATTGCCAGGTATCATAGCATGACGCTCTTGAGTGACATTGATAAGCAACATATGGTTAAATGAAATGAGCCAAAAGAAATTAATATAGATATGGGAAAAAGGAGCAGACTGACATTCTAACCATTTATGATATTCCGCACTAATTCACTTAATAATATTTCTCTCCCACAGAAGCTTACGCTTTTTCTTTTTTCCATTCTTTAATTCCTAACAAAATCCCTCTCTGTAAAGCCGAAACAAAGTAATAAATGAACAAATACTACTCGCCAGCGTTTAACAAAAGGAATAACAACAGACCAACAAGCAAGAGACGTCGAACGGGCTCTTGAAACTCGTTTTTTAATGTTTAGTTTTATAATCTTGGGAACTCTAGGAGTCAAATAAACAAGAGGTAGGGTACGCACTCCACGTTTAAGAGACGCTTAGAAAGTTTAATATAAATAAGAGAAAAGGTTAATAAACAAAACCTTGAACTGGATTAGCTGTTAAAGCTTGCAAATACGAAATGTATCACGGACCCAGTGATACATACGAAATGTATAACTGACCAAGAGATATACATACGAAATGTATCACTGACCCAGTGATACATAGAAAAAATTCCTGATCTAATGATACATACGAAATGTAGCCTCTTATTGACCCAGTGATACATACGAAATGTATCACTGACTTAGTGATACATAAGAAATGTATCACGGACCCAGAGATACATACGAAATGTATCACTGACTTAGTGATACACACGAAATGTATCACGGACCCAGAGATACATACGAAATGTATCACTGATACAGTGATACATACGAAATTTATCACGGACCCAGAGATACATACGAAATGTATCACTGACCTAGTGATGCATATGAAATGTTTAACTGGCCCCAGAGATACATAATGAAATGTATCACTGACTAAATTATACATACGAAATGTATCACTGACCCAGTGACTATCCAAACCAATTTTTAGAGTTTACGAAACCATGAAAATACCACTTTTCTATACACAATCACATCCAACCACTCCCGTCTGAAAGGTTTATGATGCCATAGAAATATATTATAGAAAGTGGGGCCACGCGGTTTCATCACTCAGAAAAATAATGCTAGCATATTCATACACTACAAAATTATAAGGCATTTTTTTTTAATAAGTTTTAAAAAATGCTTTATAATTTCTCAAAACTTTTTTCTCACAGAGCACTTTCGAAAGTTTTAACACCAATGATTTGTGACCCCCGTCAGTCTAACAATTAATGATGGATGGTCATATATTACGATTAATTTAATATCTCTGCCATATTATGAGAATTTACTTTAAATTGCCATGGCTTTATAATTCCAAATCCGTGATCATCCTCTCTCTCTCTCTCTCTCTCTCTCTCTCTCTCTCTCTCTCTCTCCGAGATCTTAGCCTCGCTAATTTCTGACGTATCTGAGTTGATTGTTGATATTGCGGGTTACAGCTATAATGCAGTTTCAAATAATAACTCAACTCTATGTTTATTTCATTTGTCGCTAGAGGGCAGTGATAACAATAATAATATTAATCATAATAATCTTATTATAGAATTAATAAGCAATAAAAATCTAATCAACGGCTGATATGTTCTTAAATATGAATCATATCCAAACTCAAGAGCATAATCTCTCTCTCTCTCTCTCTCTCTCTCTGAAGTACCTTTTCTATAAGCATCTGAGCACCCACTAAAAACCTCTTACGATCGAAAGGCCGAGAATTCTTTACTTCCGGGGGAAGGGGGGGTGGGGGATGGGTGACCATAGTTGTCTTTCAGTTCTTCCTATATATTTTAATCTTTCTTCCCTTTC
>NC_089796.1:71573862-71576362 GCF_040412425.1 Macrobrachium rosenbergii | reverse complement strand
GCCCAAAGTCCTCCATCTATAATGAGCCATTGCCCTTTTAAAAACACACTTTTCATGTCTTTTATTATTCAGTAAGCTTTCTTTACTTAATGGACCAACCGATTAGCAGGGAGGAATCTCACTGACAAATAAGTAGGATAAGTCTATAACATCAATCTCTGACACTCGGGCCCCTGACCTGGCAACAAGATCCATATTTACCGGAGTGAGGTACGAAATTGCAGCCAATCAGCGCTCAGGCAGGGCTGACATCCATACCCAATCAGAGTGCCTTCATTCTATGCAAGTGATGACGTCAGAGAACAGTATTATGGCAGGGAATAAAAGCAAACATGCGTAAAAATATACGGAAACGATACCACATTACAATAGAAGTCACGTAGATCATTAACTTCCCAACAGATTTGTATCACACATTACGCAATGAGCAGACTACAAAGGACTGTTCAAGGAAAAATATATATATACACATAAGAAACCTGAAGTCACAGTGGCGAAACTGTCACTGAATAAATATCGTCTATTTTATCCTGCAAGATAAAATTACCTACCGCTAATTGGGTATTATGCAAGCGAGCCAACCGGGAAACTTGCACCACAAATGGGAAGCATCCTGGACGCACAGATACATCGGTGGTGAGAGATTGAGTAACATACACGCATACACATGAAACGTATAACACACACACATATATATACATATGTATGTATTTATATACATACATGTATATATATGTATAAATATATATCTTCTTCGTTTTAACGTGCTTTTTCCCATTTTTATATGGGGTAAGCATGATGCCTTCTTTTTGAAGGACTTTGATTTGGCGTTGGGGTAGGCCGTAGCCTCGATCGGCTGCCCTGCCTGACATCGTTTAGACCCCGGTAACGAATGTGTGTACGAATCATACCAAATCCCCAGCTCCTTTTCTCCCAGCAGCGAGGGGGAACTGGGGATTAGGTCGACAGTTCGAGACGTGCAGGTGTCTGGTATGTTTTAGAAGATGCTGGAGTGGTTTTGTTTATGTGTATTAGTCTGTAACACCCATTTGCTTTCAGCAAACCTATCCGTTGGATTACATACGAATCCCGGGTGTCTACACGGATAGCAAAGTTTCCGCCTCTCCTGACCGGTCGGCGGTGGATTTGAACGCGCCACAGACCTCTATGAAGTCCCCAGGCTGCTGCTCTACCGATCGAGCCATCGAGGCTCTTATATATATATATATATATATATATATATATATATATATATATATATATATATATATATATATATATATATATATATTATATATATATATATATATATATATATTATATACTAATGTATATATACTGTGTACACACACACACACATATATATATATATACATATATTCATATATATACCTATGAAGAAAGAAGTAGAGAGAGAGAATTAGCAGCAGGAGAATCTTAGGACAACGGAAGCAATCGAAAAGCTCGAAGAAAAGCTCCAGCAAAAACAGGACCTATTAAAGGTAATGCTATCAAACGCAAGCAGCGAATAATGAATGTGAGTCACTGACCCCAACACCACCGTCATTCTCAGAACTAATCAACCCGATTAAAACTGTATGCGAACAACAGACACACCCACGTCAATCATAACAACATCATCGACTTTCAAATTCGCACATAAAAGTATAATGAAAAGTTTCTTCAGAGATTTTATGCTCGGACTTGTTTCATCTGCAAAGTCAGCTGCAATAACACCCGCGCTGGCATAAATACGATAAAATTACAATCCATTAACATACAAAAACAGGTTCGTAATGCGAGACAGTTCGGTGGTCTCGATCAGTTTCTGGGAAATTTGAATTCCAAAGAGAACCAGTTTGGTCGTATCGTCTAAAATGTTAAATTATGTTATTAAAAACCAGGAATTTTATGGGATTCGGAGAGTAAATCTGGAATATATGCACACACATTACCGTTGGCAATTGTCTCAACAGATATTTTGAAATATTAAAAAAAAAAATTATACCAGGGGTTAACAGAATCCATTAAATCCACAGCGAACACCAATAATCATATACAACTAGGCAATCAGTGAATGGAACGTAACAGAAAACCTAAGGCGTAAGCTATGTGTTAAATAAATTTTATAAATATATATACATACATACACACACACATATATATACGAGTATATATATACAAATATATATACATAAACAATTATATATGTACATACATATATACATATATATAATATATATATATAAATAAATAAATAAATTTACACCTGTATACACGCATACACACACACAAGCAGTATATACATATATATATATATATATATATATATATATATATATATATATATATATATATATATATATATATATATAATATTAAACTCTACGATACAAAGGCATGAAACGTCAAAGGAACATTCAGATACGAATTATTCATACAACTGATAACAGAGCAGACATAACATAATCAATGCAAGTAAGTTTAAGAGGACCCTGTT
>NC_089796.1:71541362-71568862 GCF_040412425.1 Macrobrachium rosenbergii | reverse complement strand
TGATCAACTACTCATCTCGCTGAAGAGTTGAATTATCAAGAAGACTCCAGCAAAGGACTGATTGATCACCTCAGCCTGGCCTCACAATAACTAGTGTCACGTACGCCAGTAATTATATATACATACATACATACATATATATATGTATATACAGTATATAAATATGTATATATACATACATGTATATATATAGATATATATATATATAGATATATATATATATATATATATATATATATATATATATATATGTATATATATATATATATATATATATATATATATATATATATATATATATATATATATGCTCGTGTATACACACAAACACACACATATACACACATGTATATATATACAGTATATATATATACATATATATATATATATATATATATATATATATATATATATATATATATATATATATATATATATATATATATAACAGAGAGAGAGAGAGAGAGAGAGAGAGAGAGAGAGAGAGAGCTGAACAACTATTATCAACAATCACTTGACAGATTACCTAAAAATACTAAACAACGGGATTATATTGCCCAATAAAATACTGTAGGAATAAGCGAGTCTGATATACTGACAAAGCGAATTATCTTATAACAGAAAAAGGGGGACATACGTGCTATGTCAACACAAGAGAGTCAAACGTAAAGACTGCAGTGCAACAATATACCCTAATAGGAGGATGATACGACGATAAATCAGCATGCAATTTGTGCCTCCACAAGCCTTAAGGCCAAAGCACAATCAGCCAACGCAGGAGAAAAACGATTTTCTAGAAGTGGAATAACCAGAGCGAGCCCGCTTCCAATGAAAGCAAATGAAGGTTATGGCATCAGCCGCCCATACTCTGACGTAAAACGCATTTGGTGTAAACAGCCACGCATGCAAGTAACGTGTCCTCATCTGGCGCAGTGTTGGTTCCACAAAAAAAAAGAGGAGGAATTCCCCAAAACACTGATACGAATCAAGTGCGTTTATTTAAAACATCATTATGATCACACGGCGTCCGGGTATGTTGAGACTTGTATTAAGTGTTGCAATATTGAACTGCCTGAAGCTTTAACTGGTTGTGATGTTTTCGATTAGAAAAGGCATACTCACCGAGTGCGCAACATCTGAAAATGCATTGTAAGTTCGCCAACTAACTGACCCTCCATAAAATCTAACCATGCAATTAAAAGAAAAAAAAATCTAAACTCTCATGACAAAAGAAATACTAAAAGGAAAAAATCAACTTAATGTGAGAACTCAAAGAAAAAATTAACCAACAAACATATGGAAACCATTTTTTAAAAATTAGAAAACCTCTAACGAAGAACATTTTTTTGTCCAGTCTGAAAAAAATTAGAACTTTTTTTAAATACATGCTGATCAAATACGTCTACTGAAAAGTGTACCTAATATAAAGGTGAAAAAGGGACTCGATTATAATGGGTCGGTTACCTGACTGACTGATTGATTAACTGATTTCATATTACTCTGTGGTTGACGCTAAGAAAACACACTGCCTAAGAACATTACCACCTGGTATGGTTTAATTTGTCGTAACGAATATTTGAAATATAAACACACTGTTTAAAGGGGAATTGAATTACTCTTACCTATTAACTGATGGAACGAAAGAATTACTACCTATTTTCTACTTATCATTCAAAATAATGCGCAAATAATCTGCGCCGATTTGGTTCAAACATATTGAACAGTTACATCGGAAAATATATATGTCATGACGGACACAATAAATTTGGGTGCAGACTGCAATGTAATCCTAATACAAAGGGTTAGATGACTAAGTGATTAATCGGCTGATGATTACCCTTCCAGTTACTCAAATACATCCCCGAATATGAAACCAAGATATCATTTGGGGAGAAGTCAGGGAGACTGATTCTTACAGGAATAATGTCTAGTTTTTTATACGGAAAACGACCGGCGGATATAATGTTGAAATTAAGAGACGAGCCTGTAGTTGACGCTTCCGCGAGAGAGGAGGGACTCGTGATGTGTAAAAAACTGTAACGGTTGCATTACAGAAACTAGACTGTAATGCTAAGAAGAAAGTAATAATACGGACGCCAGAAGGCATGTATCCAATATTAATTTTTGTTTTCCGAACTGAACTGACTACGGTTATCCAAGAGCCCTCATCTTCATAAAGTTGTGTATATGCAAAAAATAGAATATCTCAAGACACTAAGAATTTGCTGCCTCTCATGTCACATCTGCAAGAGCTATAGAACGACGAATATTATGATAATAAGTGGTGCTCTCACACCACGAATATATATTTTGCGCTGGAGAATACCTAGATCCAGCTACCATGCGATCGCAATTAAGAGACACGTGGCACAGGACTGGGAGCCAGTTCCAGCCTGTAAAAGTACACACACACATTCATTTGTTGGATCCAGAGCCTTCTAGAATGTGCAAAATCACGAGTGAAGCTTAAATTGGAAATGGAATATAAAATTTGGGCCAAAGGCCAAGCGCTGGGATCTTAAGGTGGAACTGTGAGAAAACCCCACAGTTCCACTAAAATATAATAATTAGAAAGGGTGGTCAGCAAGACTGATGAAAGGAAATGGGGAATAGAGATAAAGTTAAAGGTTAAAAAGTGGGTGTAGCTGAGGGCTGAAGGACCGCTACATACATCCTTTAGTAACGCCAACATTGCACACATGTGAGGTGCACTGACGGCACTAGGCCCCCCTACGGAGCCTACCGGGTGTGTTCAGATCGCTCACATGAGCAGAAGCGGAAAATACCAAGGACATTTTTTATGAGGAATGATACAGGCTTAGCCCTCCCTCGCAGGCTTGCCTGCTCAAGTGAGCCTCACTGACATTCTTCTGCCAGAACACCAGTAAGATAGTGGAGAGAAAAAAAACCATGAAATTCTCCGGAATTTTTGAGAGTCATAGACTTTAACGAAATAAATTTAATGCTGAATACTGGGAGGGAATATTTCATGACATAACGACCCTGCTTTACCTGTTATTACTCGAAGTTCGTAAGGGAATTTGCATATGTGGCCAGACACCTGGAGTTACTGAGAAATTTAATTGCAATGTAATGAGGGCATGCAAATGGGTTACTTCAAGAATGGTATGAGAGCTTATTCGACATCTCACCAACATTTATTTTAATTCAGGCAAGCAGTCGCATCTACGGTGAGATATCAGAGGGTTATGATAAAGTACGGGATGTTTCACACCCTAGGCATTAAGAAAGGATAAAAGTAATCACATTATGTTTAAATGTATCATACATCTATCGAATCAAATCGACAGCTGAAGATTATGCTTTATTACATTCCTGATCATCATCATCAATATATTTTTCCGTTATGGTTAACAATGGACAGTATCTGTATGAACAAGTTGAGAAAAGAATAGTCTGTGACATTTTCAGCTGGGCTTCAGTGGGCACCAGGGGAGGTGAAAATTATGCAATCAGCCAGGAAAAACAGAAACAGAGAGACAATTTCAAAGCTGGCTAGCTAGTAGGAGAGAAAACATCACATGGAGTAAATGCTTTATGAGGTGGCCTGAGAACAGGATGAGTTCCCCCCAAACCCCACCCTTAAGCTCGACAGATCAGTAACCGAAACTGCCTGTAGAAAGAGAAGGGAGAAGCCATCCAGCCTCAGAAAAGAAGAGAATCGAAATTTCCCATCCAGAAAAAAAAGATAATTGATGAAGCACCCCAAATGTGACAGCAATTCTTGTGTATGTTTATATATATATATATATATATATATATATATATATATATATATATATATATATACCTATATATACCTGTATGTATATACATAAATTATATATATGTGTGTATGCATATATATATATATATATATATATATATATATATATATATATATATATATATATATATATATATATATATATATATATATATAGATAGATATATAGATATACAGATATATGTGCATGCATGTATGTATGATTATAAGTGTATATATATATATATATATATATATATATATATATATATATATATATATATATATTATATAATATATAATATATATATGTAAAATATATACATATATATGAATATATCTATGTATGCAGATACATGCATATATATATTATATACATATAATAAGAGAGAGAGAGAGAGAGAGAGAGAGAGAGAGAGAGAGAGAGAGAGAGAGAGAGAGAGTGTAACAGGACTAGGTGCTTCTGGTTGGGACGAGACGAGACGAGTAATTTGAGTCGTACGCATACCGTGGGACGTGACGTCATCAGCTGCCTACCACAGAGCGTGCATTCAGCACACACGAGTGGTGAAGAAGATGATGAGGTTGATAAAAAATCTTTTACTTGTCTGATCCGCTGAAACCTTAAGCGAAAAGTCGATGCCCTTGTACAGGCTCTCAGTTCGGACAATAGTAATCGATGTTAAAGCAATAATCATGAAGTTATTGAATATTAAAAAAAAAAAAAAAAAAAAAAATTACCGATGCTAACAGCAAGTAAAGGGAATTCTGTAAACTAACGGCAACAATAATAGTAATAATAATAATAATAATAATAATAATAATAATAATAATAATAATAATAATAATAATAATATTATTATTATTATTATTATTATTATTATTATTATTATTATTATTATTATTATTATTATAAATTACCACTGATAACATTAACGAAAGAGACTTTTATAAACAAGCATTAATAATAATAATAATAATAATAATAATAATAATAATAATAATAATAATAATAATAATAAATCAAGTAGATTACCAGCGATACCAAAGAAGAAAGAAATACACTAGCATCAATAATAATAATAATAATAATAATAATAATAATAATAATAATAATAATAATAATAATAATAGTAAATCAAAACGATTATCAGCGATACCAAAGAAGAAAGAAATGTTATATACTAGCATCATCAATAATAATAATAATAATAATAATAATAATAATAATAATAATAATAATAATTACCAGTGATAACAGTAAAGAAACCAGCATGAATGATAATAAAAATAATAAAAAAATACTCATAGTATTTTGAGTCTTGAAATGGAGAAACAATTCCACAGTTATGTATGGGTACATATATATTATTTAAAAATAAATCTCTGCAGAAAGCTCTCTGTAGACTGTTATTTTTTAATATGTGCACCCATACAAAACTGTGGATTTGTTTATCCAATAATAATAATAATAATAATAATAATAATAATAATAATAATGTGAACTACGCACCTAAAAATTATCTGAATAAATTGATAATGGTTCATTACCTTTGTACTGGCATTCAATACAGATCTCTCTCTCTCTCTCTCTCTCTCTCTCTCTCTCTCTCTCTCTCTCTCTCTCTCTCTCTCTCTCTCTCTCTTTATTTTTATCCTCATTTTAAATTCTACATTACCCTCTCAATAATCAATATTTGCTCTAAACTAAGTCGTCATTTAAATATTTTTCAGTTTTATCATACTCATTCACCTACTCCATTACTCTCCTCAGTCATTTCGTTGCATTATTTGTCACATCCATATCCTCTTATTAATCTAATCATTCATAAGCGTCATAACATACGTCATGACCTCATAAATGACACAATTTTAATCGTCAACTGAGCGACGACGCAGATCAGAATACGAACACCAGTGGATGACGTAATTGACACGCACGTCCATGACGAAGCGTCGATAGCGACGTGCGCCTGCGCATTTACAGTTCTCTACACAAGGACACAGGTCCGCATGAATAATGTTTATGATGAGTCCCGAACGAGGTCACCAACCGAAATCAATGACGTCATTAATACGTCTTTACAATGACTAAAATATTTATGATGAGTCCCGAACGAGGTCACTATCGAAAATTTTATAATGACTAAAATATTTATGATGAGTCCCGAACGAAGTCACCAACCGAAATCAATGACGTCATTAATACGTCTTTACAATGACTAAAATATTTATGATGAGTTCCGAACGAGGTCGCTATCGAAAATTTTATGACTAAAATATTTATGATGAGTCCCGAACGAGGTCACCAACCGAAATCAATGACGTCATTAATACGTCTTTACAATGACTAAAATATTTATGATGAGTCCCGAACGAGGTCACTATCGAAAACTTTATAATGACTAAAATATTTATGATGAGTCCCGAACTAGGTCACCGTCCGAAATCAATGACGTCATTAATACGTCTTTACAATGACCAAAATATTTATGATGAGTCCCGAACGAGGTCACTATCGAAAATTTTTTAATGACTAAAATAATTATGATGAGTCCCGAACTAGGTCACCGTCCGAAATGAATGACATCATTAATACGTCTTTGCAATGACTAAAATAACATCGCTAGATAACCTGATTAAAAGTAAATACTTCAAGTACAGAATTTGAAAAAAAAGTCACTCGATTAAAAGTTACTATATAAAGTTAATATTTATAGAACTGAAAAAAGTAGGAAAAACTGATTACGCTTATGATGAAAAAATAATTACTTTTCAGTCTTGACTTACATAAAGGGCGATAACAATAATTCACCTTTGAAATCATGATTTTTGCAAATCTTTTAAATGGCCAAATTCTTATTTCAGGATCCTTTGATAACAAAACACACACACACACACACGTTCAGTAGTTACACGACTGAAAAAAAATCCTAGAAAAATTCAAAATCATTTCAATATCATTTTTTTTTTCACTTATTTTTCAACCTAAATTTGCCGAGGCCAGTACAAAACAAAATAAAATATTTCTGAAATCTACGATTTTTACAATAGTTTCATCAGTAACCATTGATAAATTTCTGATTCCTTTTAATGGTAACAAATTCATTAATGAAAAGACTGGTTCAGGAATAAAGTTTACAAATTTCAAGAGCATCGTGATATGATGATATCTGACACCGAGCTTTCTCGTGAAAAACAAGAGACCTACTTACATTTCTTTCCAAGTCTTAAGTTTTCTGTTTTGTAAACACTTCCTCTTTTTTTCAGTTTTGAAAATGGCGCAGTCAAATATTTACACACGCGCTTTGTCAGCGGTAAGTAATTTCCATATTCGGTTAAATATGACGGCTAAAAGTGTTTCATTAAAACCAATCGTTTCAGAAATGAAGACCGTCCAAGATAAAATTCCCATTGACTGAAAGTTAATTAGTCTTTTCATCATCTCTCCAAGGCGTACCGCAACTAATAAATAACTAACAAGTTGAGTGTTATGTAACGTAAGAGACAAAAAAGTTGGTGAATTTGGTATAAACAATCCATTTTTAAAACTTAAATTAACTACACTGCACCCAAAGCGGAGAACACTAAACGTAACAGAACTTATGATGAAAAATTGGAGGGAGTTTTGATATGTGTTCGTAAAAATGCCATTTCATATCGATTTTCCAAGTGCAATTGGAACCGGAATCCATATGGCTCGTTGGTGTTCACATCAGGCATTTGAATGTCTTGTGCGAACTTATGCCAGCGCACGCGCACACACATACACACGCGCGGGCGCGCGCGCACAGTAACAACAACTGACCAGCGCATTATGACAGGGAAAGTAAAGTGTCATATCACGAAATGGGAGAGAAAAATGTTTGATTCCCAATGAAGAAATTATTATTATACAAAAAAGCTTATTTCAGAACATTTGGAATGGAAAATAGAAGAAAAGGATAACGTAACAAGAATGGTAGGGACAGCAAAGATCAATTTACATGCACCTGAAGAACCACCCGTAACCGTGGTCAACGAGTGTGAAGGTTTTATTAATATGTCGAGTTGCCGGTTACCGGTGCGTCCGATTTCTTGATTAGTTCCTAATTACCGGTTGCCGTGCCATGAGACGAGATTCCTTCAGTCGTGCTCTAGAGAAATCTAGAACTAGCAGTTCTGATAATGAGACTATTACTGGTCTTAAGCTGACCATTAGTTGCATTATATACCAAATCAATAACAATGGCTTGGTTCACTGTTGTTGATTCGGTGAGCGTAATTTTCCTTTAGCCTGTCATATAAGCCTAGCCCCGTGTATGCTAGGACGCGAAATATACAAGGACAGCAAAACAAAAACAAAACAAAACAAAAAAACACTAAAACTGGATAACAACGGTTGACAAAAACACCGCACTGTCAAGGCTGTTAATAAACTACGGCTATTTAGTGAATAAGCAGCCTGTAATAATCGGTTCTCTGTTAAAAAAAAAACTAAAAAAAAGCAAAAATAATTAAAGAAACAACATCTTATTCTTGAGGTAACAACTCACTCCACACCAGGGTGTAATAAGATACCCTATATATATATTGTATTGTGAGGGGATGCTGGATAGTATAATATGTTGACGTCTTTAGTTTCATGTGGGATTTCATGTCTCCATTTATATTACTCGCTTTGATTTCAGGACCCATATCTTTGTTGTTGTTCCCCACGCCGATAATACCTAAAGTGACATGTAACGACAGGTCATTCATTCTTTAAATAAATAAATAAATAAAATAAATAACTCCTTCTTAAGAGTAGAGAATAGCCTTTGTTTACGTACACGAAGTTCATCAATTAGGAAATCCATCAAGAACTTGCAAGAAATCGCAGAATTAGATAAAAATTCACGTGTAGCCGTTTTAAAATTGCATATTAACAAAAATCCCACCAGCATGGGAGAACCTTTTGTAAGAATTTTGCCAAGAGACTGGGGTTGTAAGCCCCATGGTCTCTAAAACTTTTAACCCTTTCACACACACACACTAACATATATATATAATATATATATATATATATATATATATATATATATATATATATATATATATATATATATATATATATATATATATATATATACACATATACACACACATATATATATATATATATATATATATATATATATATATGTATATACATCTCTCAACCTTATGATCTTGAAATTCGTCTATTTTTTAGACGCGTTACTTCGAGGAAATCAATCTATTAAAAGATACTTCTCTGCCAGCCACATGAAATTAATAAAATTTAATACTACTACAACAACTACTACTACTACTACTACTGCTGCTGCTGCTGCTACTACTACTACTACTACTACTACTACTACTACTACTAATAATAATAATAATAATAATAATAATAATAATAATAATAATAATAATAATAATAATATAACATCTTCTCTTGGCATATGGCTGTGCCTAAATAAACACTACACATATACTGGACACAGTGCAAAACAGATACTAGCAGGATCAAAAATAGCACTAACAGCTACACTAATGTTAATATTAAAATAACAAGAGATAGGGAATGAACACAAACACCAGCAAACGGTCGAAGTAACGGAGGAGCTCCCGAACGCTTGTGAATCCTAATCGCAATGACATGGGTAATAACCCATAAATAATGCAATTAACGAACACATGCCCGGGACAATGGAGGGTCAAGAGAGAGAGAGAGAGAGAGAGAGAGAGAGAGAGAGAGAGAGAGAGAGAGAGAGAGAGAGAGAGAAATAGCATTTCGGATGACGTGAAAAGAGAGGCTCAAGATGTTCCACTTGGTTGGTTGAAGAGGAACAGAACCCGGATGTAATTGGGGAAGGGTTGGGAGGAGGGAGGGGAAGGATGGGGGGAGATTGGACAGGTGGGGGAGGGGGGGGGCCCCGCCTATATCAGCCCTACATTCATTTTTAGAAACTGCCTTTTGTACGTGGGGTTTTCGTCGCTCCTCATCCCGTGTGGTAGTTCTGTTTGTATAATTTCTTTGTTATTTTTCGTTAATTTGTAATAATATATATTCATTTATAAAATACATACATATGCACACATATATATGTATATATGTGTATATATATACATGTATATGTATGTCTATGTAAGTATATATATTTCATTTACTGACACATAGATTAGGTATAATATACATATTCATATATCCATATATTATATACTGTATATGTATAAATTATATATATACATATGTATGTATGTATATATGTATATAAATATATATATACAGTATACATATATATAGGTATATACACATATACATACATATACATATATATTTATATATATATATATATATATATATATATATATATATATATATATATATATATATATATATATATATATATATAGAGAGAGAGAGAGAGAGAGAGAGAGAGAGAGAGAGAGAGAGAGAGAGAGACCATGCACAGAAACACCACGACCTTCGTGAACACACGCTCATGAAGAGTCAAACTTTGCCATGCCAAGCAGGGTCTGTAGGGACCCTCAAAATTCACACAGTGTACCCAACCCCGAGAACCCCAAATTAGCAGCATCACTCGTGAAGAGGACGTGTAAATGACCTAAGAGCATCCCAGACCCACTCCCAACCCCTTCCCCTACCCCTACTCCAACCCCACCCTCTACTCCACCCCCACCCCATAAACGTCACGTGAAGTCACTGGTCGCCAGGGGAGATAGAATTGCCCCACGTGTAGGGAAGCAAAAATATACTTCAGGAAGAAGGGGTGTGTGTGTGTGTGTGTGTGTGTGTGTGTGTGTGTTGGGGTGGGGGGTTAAAGTTTTTTCTCCGACTTATACCATAAATAAGGGGGAAAAAGTACCCCCGGGAAAGAGCTTAGTGTGTGCGAAAATGTGTGAGTTAATTATAGTCAAACAGCACAGTCTCCTGCTGTAGTCGAGTGTGTTAAACTGGTCTTTGATAACTGCCTTGGTCATACAATTGCAGAGGACATTAACATAATATACAAAGAAGGCACTATTTAGCAAAGGACCTAAGTTGCAGATCAAGCAAGAAAGAATTATCCATATGTTCTCAAATGGATTTTTTTTTTTAATATTCTGTTACGAAACTGGCTTTCTAAACTATGAAAGTAATGCATATGAAAGAATTAACTCCTTCAAGTCGACTGAGGCTAAGGTTACAGCAGACAATGGCCACTTTCACGTATATATTGGAATCCCAAATTTCACAATCAAGGTTGATTGCACCTTAATCAATCTGCGTTACAAAGCAACTTGCTTCATAAATAAATCATTCAAGCAAAGAAAGAAGGGAAGAAACAAATATCGCGATGTGTTTGAAGAAGTTACAGTCATCAAAAGGAAAAGATAATCAAAAGTAGTATATAACTGATAACAACAGGGAAATCTAAAGCTGATCATAAATGCATACAAATGTATAAAAACTATTCCCCCTACCATCTTGAAAGAAGGTTCCAACAAGTTATCAATAAGTGCTTTTGAAATTCGAGAATGAAATAAAAAAACAAGTAATTCCTGTAACTATATGTATGTGCATATGAATAAAGATTTGAATTTGAGTTACTACAAACGAGTGAGAAGCACTTGGAGGTAAGAGTCCTTCTATTATTTTCTTTTCTTTTAATAAAATGTCTCTCTTTACACGTAACTACTCATTATATGATAACGCTTATATTTATAGATATATATATTTATACACACACACACATATATATAATATATATATGTATGTATATATAATATATATATATATATATATATATATATATATATATATATATATATATATATATATATATATACACAGTTATATATTTAAACAAATACTTGATTAGCACTGATGAAATTCTCAATCACTATCGACCCAGATTTTGCCAACCTGTTTTCATATCACTCTGAATTCAACTTTACGCACAAGTTGAGACAGTCGAAGGATTATATTTATCCAAAAGAATTGCAGATCAGTAAAGAAAATAATATACCTCCATTTTTTAGGACATTTAGATTGAAGTTCCCGATAAAAAAGTTACAAGATTATAAGATAAACGTGAGGATTTCAATGTTTAAAAAAATTCAGATCTACTGCCTTTCTCCTTAACCAGATTAGGCACATCGGCCAGCTCTTAGCAGATATTTGACTTGGAGAAAGGAGAATAGTGAAAAGAATTGAAAAGACCTTGTATAACAACAAGTAACGTTTAGATTAAAAATTACCTTTCTTATACGGCGATGTTCGCAAAACACGAGGTTTTGACGTTTTCACTTAACAGATTTGTCGATTTAGTGACGTTTATGTGGAATATCCGTGTTCCTCTGTTCCTCTCTATTATATCCAGATTTTTCGTAACTTCTTCCGTACTCCCTCGCCCAGATCTATGGCCTGCGATACTGCCAGTGACAGTGTGATCAGGGTTACCTTAGTCTCAGCAGAAAATTTGGTGATGGTGACAGATGGTGTCCGATGAAGTCTTTCCGTTTCCTTGCACTTACTCGAAATGTTTTGACTTCGGATTATATTTACCTTTATAACTTATACCCCGATCTGTATTTAAGTTCTTTAGTTTCAACTCCCCAAAAGGGGAAACTTTAGTCTTGCTCTGTTGAAACAAGCGCGTGGTGTGTGTGTGTGTGTGAACACTGCTTCCCCTCTACCTTACGCTATAATTAGGAAATTCCTTTATTCGTAGAGAGAAGTCAGGTTTCTAAGCCATTTTGTATTCATAAAATGACATTGTGAGATGTGACTCATATACTTTAAATAAACATGATGAATCAAGGGCAACGTGAGTAGTTTCCATTAATAAGAAAACAAAACACTTATAAATAATAATTTTTCTCAAGTCACCAGGTAACTATTAAAAAGTTCGTATGCCACACTAAAATATCATTGATGAGTACCGTTGCCCAGCTAAAGACAATCTATATAAAGAGGAGCATGAAACTAAATCACTAATATGTTTTAATTCTTTAAAAAACTATTAAAATACTGAGGATTTTAACACTTTTGCAAAGCTGTAGTTTACCAAAAGAGAGCGAATATAAAATCAGAATTAATTTTCTCTAATGATAAATAAGCGTAAATGTATAGCTCACCCTTACCATATCTTAAATAATATGTCTGTAGCTGCTACTAAATAAAACACCACTAAGAGTAAAAATAAGAAAATCTGAAATTCAACTTCAATGGCATCAGAGGTTTTAGACAAGAATTGGGAAAGAAAAACTCAGGTGACCAACCTGTAAAGAACACATTAAAAAAAAGATAAAACTTATTAAAACAAATAAAAAATGCGCTGAAGTTTCTTCGGCACAACTGAGTTTTCTGTACAGCCGCTACAGCGTTTAATCAAGGCCATAGAAAATAAATTTATCTTTCGGTGGTCTCGCCATAATGCTATATGAGCCGCGGCCCATGAAACTTTAACCACGGCCCTGTGGTGGCCTGGCCTATATCGTTGCCAGAAGCAAGATTATGGCTAACTTGAACCTTAAATCAAATCAAAATGACTGAGGCTAGAGGGCTGCAATTTGGTATGTTTGATGATTGGAGGGTGGATGATCAACATACCAATTTGCAGTCCTCTAGCCTCAGTAGTTTTGAAGATCTGAGGGTGGACAGCGAACAGAAAAAAGTGCGGACAGAAAAAGTGTGGACAGAAGAAAGTGCGGACGGACAAACAAAGCCGGCACCATAGTTTTCTTTTACAGAAAACTAAAAATGGGCTGCAAACCGGAGGTTGGGATTTTTCGAGACTTTTAATGACTGTTCGCATATCTAACTGTCTGGGAAGGATAACATAATCGCGACCTCATCGATCACAATGCCAAATCGCTTAACATATGGGGCAGGTTGCCTATAAGTTGGACGATGACAAATCCGAGCCTCTTCCTCCTTCTTCGATTTCGAATGACATTTGAAACAGCCTAACTCCCTCTCTCTCTCTCTCTCTCTCTCTCTCTCTCTCTCTCTCTCATGACTCTCTCTACTCCCAGAGAACAGCAGTTTAAAATTAATTTTTATGGTATCATCTGAAGAAGTTTTGCTTTCGTGTGCACTTTTTTGTAAGAAACTTAATACAACTGTAAACCCCGTTTGTCAACCTCGGTCAATATATTGCGGTCCCTAAAATATCATCACCTCTAGCCGTGTACAGGTTTACTTTCTCTATTTCTATTAAATCTTGGAAGCTGTCCATGGTCAGAAAATTATTTGGATCCTTGTTGAACCCAGTTGGATGCAGGGAATTTCTCCCAGGGGTTTCGTAATGCTACGAATCTTAGCAACACGCAACGTAAGAATTTTTATTGAACACCTTGAACGGCGGTGACCAGTAATAAAGTCACAGGAAAAAGAGTCACAAAAAAAAAAGTTACAATCTTGGCTAGGGGAAAAAGTCACAGGGGAAAAAAGGTCACATTAATTTATGGTGGCAATTAAAGCAATTAAAGTAATAAAAGAGAAAACATTTTGGATCTTTCCTAGATACTGACCCCCAAGTTTTTTCTGGGGTCGTTATCTACGACTAATATTTCTTGCGGGTCATTATCATTATCTTTATGATATTATCATTATCTTCATGATATTTACAGTTAAAACCCTTGGGGGGTCACTATCTAAGAAAGATTAATGTGACTTTTTTTCCTGTGACTTTTTTCCTGTGACTTTTTTACCTAGATTCTGAACGGCCGAGCGTTGTGTCATATGAAACAGATTTCTAATGACATTTCTCCAAGTTCTACCTTTATGCCCCACGCCTCCATAACCCAAAGATAACTGACGTTCATTTTGGTAAAATGTTTACGTTTAGATTCCTCGCTTTCTGCGTTTGTTAAAATTGAGATTAATGAGGTTTGCCTTCAACATTTCAAAATAAATCATCTTCTAAAATTCTTCCCTCGTAATCTTACGGCTCCTTTAAATACTCTATCATCCATGTATTAAATAGTGAAAAAAAAGCTTTAAATCTACACTGATTATATAATAAAATAATTTTATCTTCGTCCATAATATATATTTCACTTTTGATATAAAATAGCTTACTTTCCAGGGAAACAAAAGCAAATATACCAAATAAATAATATATTTGTTAATTTTAAACTTACGTAAATTCCACTGCCGTTAAAGAATCGTATAATCATTATTAATTTCATCACCATCATCATCATCATCATCAACGCCTACAGCAACAAGTTAAATAAAGATATAGGTGACGCATTTTTCCAGACAACATCTTTGACTGTTTGGGAGATACTGTCATCTGATATATCAACAATCAGTTCGAATGCGTCAGAAATTATCGAGACTAAGATCGAGAGAGAGAGAGAGAGAGAGAGAGAGAGAGAGAGAGAGAGAGAGAGGGTGGATTTAACATGCTCGAAGGCCCTTGGCAACTGGCTGATGACGTCACGAGGCGCCAAGACTTCTAGCTAGTCTACCCTCACCTGGAGAGCCGCGTAGATACAGTTCAAATCTCTCTCTCTCTCTCTCTCTCTCTCTCTCTCTCTCTTCTCTCAGTATTCTAAAACCTAACTGCCAAGGCAGAAGCGTTACACCTACCACTTGGAACAAGAGAAAATGATGAAAGAGTGTGATAAAATCAAATTGGCATGAAGAGCTGCCGAGACCTCCTATCCCATCTGATGGCCAAACCGCCTCAGCGCCTAAAATGGACTTTATCGTCTTTGGCTCTCTCAGAGATCTGACAATGGCCGCATTAGCTGCCAAGGAGAGAGGCCAAAGGTGACGAGTTATGAGGCTGACGAACAGGAGTGTACGCTCTTGTATGGACCAGGTGAGAGAGAGAGAGAGAGAGAATGGAGGAGGATGTTCTACAGCCAATACAGCCGGCACTGTCTTTAAACTTCCACTTCAGTTTATCAAACAACACACTTCTTCACTTCTATTACACCAGCTGGCCTCTGGGAGTGCCTATGTTGTTCTACTAGGGCTACCAAACGGTACTGAAATTCCTATCTCTCTCTCTCTCTCTCTCTCTCTCTCTCTCTCTCTCTCTCTCTCTCTCTCTCTCTCTCTCTCTCTCTCTCCATAAACAATTACAAATGCCTCCAATTATTTCGATATATTTTAGGGCAATACAAATCGACTATTGAAAAATATATATCCAGATAGGGAAAGCGAGCATAAATTTTTCCTCCAAGTAAAATATACGCCAATATTAAATAAATATAATTCAGGCAATATTACTTTGCAAATTTTCTTCTCAGCTGTGAGGTTAACATACGTGCATCTAGAAGAATGCACGTGCATGATAAACAGATAAATATATACTGTATACACACACACACACACACACACACACATTTATATATATATATATATATATATATATATATATATATATATATATATATATATATATATGAATTTTATTACGTCACCTTGGTATATGGAACACAAATATAAAATTAAAGGAATCTCAAATAGGAAAGTTCCTTCACAAGCAATAGGATGGCTTACCAAGCTAGCAGCACCGGAGCGAATCCCAATAAGCCAGACGTAGCCCAACCCCACCAGAAATCACTAAACCCACTTCATACCAAGACACCGAGGCAGAGATTCATTAGATAATTCGTCCCTAATGATCTCGCCCAAGGATAACACGGCTTAAACGTGGTTGGAATCCAAAAGCAACGACAAGGGTTTTCCTAATCAAGAAACATTCATTCTCAGAGGAGCTTATCTAGTGGACATCCCTGGCTAACCGGTCCAAACGTCCGATTGATACTGGAATTGTTCTTGGCTTCGATACGTATTTTGGGAGCCGTTGGGTACCTCAAAAGCTGATGTGAGAATCGAAATTTGACATCTCTTCGGCACTGTATATGAAAATAATGGGTAAAATACCATCTTGACACAAATCGCAAATCTTGTCCCCTAAAGGAGGGCAATGCCGTCAGTGTACCTCACGCAATGCACTGTAGGCGTTACTTAAGGTCCTTTGCAGCGTCCCTTCGGCCCCCAGGTGCAACCCCTTTCATTCCTTTTACTGTACTTCCGTTCATATTCTCTTTCTCATATCTTTTTTTCCAACCTCTCTTTGTAGCTGTTTTATAGGGCAACTGTGAGGTTTTCTTCTTGTTATACCTTTCAAATCTTTTCACTCTCAATTTCCCTTTCAGCGCTGAATGACCTCATAGGCCACGGCGCTTGGCCTTTGGCCTAAATTCTCTATTCCATTTCATTCCATTCCATTCTACACGTCTTGTCTACAAAAGACCTGTCTCGATCTTTCAAGTTCGTTCCTGCAAACCGACCTTTCATATCAAAGAAAAATAAATTACCAGAGTGAAGTTCTGTTAATTTCTGTTAAGAATTACTGACGAAATTCTGTGAATATTACTACTGATTGTAAACTATCCTATAATGGTGCTTTCATCACAATACACTAGGTCTAACCTATTGTAATTTATGAGCAGGGTCTTCTAAAAAAAAAAAAAAAAAGGTATTTCACCCTTACCCATAATGATATGGCAATTATGACTGAAATCTGCATTAATGTTTTCTACACAAATTATAAGGCGAAGTGAATCGGGTTGACAAGTTATACAGAATAATTAAGCTTAGTTTAACTGGACCTAATTATGAATTCTCATCGTCACGAAAATTATTACTTGAAGTCATTCATATTAATTTCAAGCAATAATAATAATAATAATAATAATAATAATAATAATAATAATAATAATAATAATAATAATAGGAACACTACGGTAATCAACGCCCTGCATTTATTAGGATAAAAATTGCCTCGACATTTGACTTTCAATCTTGAACAAACTTACACACACACACACACACACACACGTGGGCACGATCTGGAAAACGTAAACAAGCACACAAACGCCTGCAAGCCATAAAGATAACCTGGCCTCTTGAAGAGCGTTCGCTACTTCCATTCATAAACATAGGCCACTTGATTCACAAATTTAACTCCAAGAGAACGGAGCAAAACGCACCAACGTCCAACCGAATATTAAACAAACTTCCTGATTTATTACGCAAGAAAACGCGAAGTATTAACAGCCCAGTTGAAGCTTTTTTTCTCTCTTTTTTTTTTTTTTTGCTGTTCTCGACAGATATGTTTGTTTAATCTTGATCTACAAATTTAACTCCAAGCGAACGGAGCAAAACGCACCAACGCCCAACGGCTGTTAAACAAACTTCCTGATTTATTACGCAAGAAAACGCGAAAGTATTAACCGCCAACAGGAACTTTTTTTTTTCTCGAGTAAATAAACATCTCTGTTTACTCGAAGGAAACGCAGACTCAACTACGAAAGTACAAGGGGGTACGAGTCATAAACAAGGTTTTTACATGATCCCCTCCTCGTGTCGAGTGATTTGTTACGCACTTTCTCAGTTATGCAATTTCTCAACGGAAGCTGATAGAGTCCATTAGGTTTAAGTGCAGGATCTTCGTCCAATTCAAGAGGCTCCAATTGTACCTTCATATAATGAAACGTAATCAAGCCATAGTTTTCTATAACGGACAGACGGCCTACTGGTAATAAACTGTACGTTTAGATTTACATTTTTCTACCCCAATGAGTACTATATTTAAGTATGTAGAGTGACAGGACAAAGAGAGAAGCTTTAAGTGTCGTGTTATTTTGAATATTTTTCCATAGAAAATGAAAAAAAAGTTTACAATGTGCCCAATAGCAATCTTAAACTCATTTTAATGAAATGCTGGTAAACGGGGAAGATACCAAGACTGGCAATTGTGCTGACATCAATGGTCATGGGAAATATGTTCTAAAATTATACAATGATAACAAATAATTATATCATCATACACAAATTCAAACAAACACACACATACATAAACACACAACACACACACGCATATATATATATATATATATATATATATATATATATATATATATATATATATATATATATATATATATATATATGAAGTTTTCATGAAAAACCTTTCTTCAAACTAAAATCTATTTGACTGGCTTTTTTGGTCATTTCAAACCAATCAAGGTCACTATCACATATAATATATATACAATATTTTGAAAGTTTTTCAACCAAAATCTATTTGACTGGCTTTGGCCTTTTTTCAAGGTCATACACAACACACACATATATATATATATAACACATTTCAAACACACACACACACACACACACACACACACACACACATATATATATATATATATATATATATATATATATATATATATATATATATATATATATATATATATATATATAAATAAAATATACAATACTTGTGAAAACCTTTCAACCTAAATCTATTTGACTGGCTTTTGGCCTTTTCAAACCAATCAAGGCCTATCAAACGTTATTACAATGATCCTTTATTATCAACTTCACCAGATATTTTAAGGGTATAGCCTAATTCCAAAACTCGTCTTAAGACATACTATTCAGGCACACTGACGTTTACAGTGCATGTGGAAAGAGAGAGGGGGGGGGGCAGATTCCAAGTCAAGATTTTCCTAATAATTCATATTTTCATGAAAATATCTACGGACTGTGGAAAATTTCTATCATCCTTCACGCTAGAAGTAAACAGAAATAATGATTCAAAATTATAAATACATTATTAGTCATGTTTAACACAGTACTAAAAAGTGCTATTGGAGTTTTGCTTGACGAGGTGATGTACAGATCTGGTTTCCGAAGGAGCTTAACGAGAGAGAGAGAGAGAGAGAGAGAGAGAGAGAGAGAGAGAGAGAGAGAAGGTGACAAAAACTGAGAGTTTGCTTGGATATACAAACAGCATTTGAGAAAAACATAAAAGCAATAATCTCTTGTTTCAAAGAAGGTACCTTTATAAATAAATGATTTTTTTCAAAAATTTTTGTTATAGGATAAAAACAAAAAAAGATAAAACCAGCAAAGCTAATATTCAAGAGCGGATAAAGAAAAAAGATAAAAAAAAAAATTTTACGGGCCCACTCAACTTCAAGCCTGGAGTCTTGCCATCAAGTCGATGGCCTAAAACATCAAAACATTTGAAATAAATGAAATTTAAGTTATACAACGCGCAATTTTTTGTACTCCATCAACACCTGCTCGTACTTATCAGATTTGCATAATAATATTCGATTTTTTTTAAATGATCCCTGATCTTGATTTCAACAGTTACTGAGAGAAGATTGGTCAGGTGCTTCTTGCCGACCTGCTCTCGAGTATGGTTTTATCAACCATCTGGTTGTCAGGCAGTCTGGCGAGAGAGTGGCAGGATGCGGAGGTAGAGAGAGAGAGAGAGAGAGAGAGAGAGAGAGAGAGAGAGAGAGAGAGAGAGAGAGAGAGAGAGAGAGAGAGTTTTCTGTCCATGTAAGGTACTCAAGCGCTTACATTTCACTGTATCTTGAAATCGAGCTCCAACGCCTGCCTAAACGTAGGTAAACTGAAGTCTTTTTCTTGCCCAGGTCCGAAGAAAAGAAAGGAAAAAGAAGGAAGGAAGGAGGGTGGGGCTTAACATGAAGGAAGTGACAGAAATGTCTCTTGTAGAAATAAAGGAAAACAGAGGCAGGAATAGAATTCCAAATCCCGGCACTGAAAAAGAAATCAAAAGTCATTTTATAAGGCACAGTTTCACTTACGGACTACTCATAAGACCAAGAACAGAACAGAATAGAATATAGAATTTAGGCCAAAGGCCAAGCGCTGGACCCTATGAGGTCAATCAACGCCGAAAAGGAAATTGAGAGCAAAAAGGTCTGAAAGATGTAACAAGGGGAAACCTCGCTGCTACACTAGGAAATAATTGTTAGGAGAGGGTGGAAAGTAAGATGGAAGAAAGAGAATAAGAACGGAGGTAGAGCAAAAGGACTGAAAGGGGTTGCAGCTAAGGGGCCGAAGAGACGTTGCAAAGAACCCTAAGTAATGCGTACAGTGCACCGCATGAGGTACGCTGACGGCACTACACCCCTAAGGAGTCTAAGACCAAGAACCCACGCTGGCATAAGGCCAATTTAATCTAAACTACTACCAGATAAACGCAAAAGTATATAAACACGTATGTGTGTGTGTGAACCTTAATATGTATACTATTATACAAGTTACAATAAACAGATGTATTTCGAAGATATAACTTGACAACAACAGTCTTCCGACATCAGCCAGTTGCTACAACTTTATTAACTGATGGATCAAATTTGCTGGCGGAGTCGGTTTTCTTTGTTCTCTTCAAACAACCAAAAAGAAAAAGTTGCGTTCCGGGCTTCTTTTTTTATAACCTCCACTTATCCAGCAGTTCTGGGATATATCAGGAATATCCGATTATCTCGCAGAAAAAGACTCATCAAAACGTGACGTCTGTTTCAACCGATGCTCTGGGAGCTGCTATATTTAACACTTTCATCGTTTCTATAACTTGATTTTGACAGGGGCACTTCTAGCTTAGCAAATTTCTTGAGGATTCCCTACAACACGTGAATGAAGTAAGGTTATATAACCATGGCGCAGGGATTCGGGAAGTATATTAAATATTTTGCCATTTCAGTGAGCTAGTTTCTTTTTTCTGCAATCGTCCATTTCGTCCTCATTTTTTTTAAGGCAAAGTGTCGAATATGCATTTTAAAATTTTTTTAGCTATCTGTATCGACGGTGATTTTATTACTGACCTGTTTCACTATACATCCTGGATGGTGAGAGAGCTACACTTGTTGCTTTGCTGAAACAAGAAGTCACTGATAAAATCACCGTCGATGCAGATAACTCAAAAAATTGAGAAAAACTGCATATTCAACACTTTGCCAAAAAAGGGACGAGTTGACGTATATATACTCGAACAAAGATGCTTCAGCTCTTTCCTTCAATCTTCACCCCGCAACCCACAACAGTCGGCTAACTTACGTGTGGGTATTTCGTTGCTCACTTCAACAGAGGTTGGGTGGTTTAGATTATGCTGGCCTTATGCCAGCGAAATCATGCAAGTTTAGAGATATAAAAAAAATACTTCAGTCAGGCATATACGATCACTAAGCAATGCTATTTTTTTTAAAAAAACTTCAGCCAGACAAATACGATCACTAAGCAATACTTTCTTTTCTTTTTAATTTCAGTCACACACATACGATCAATAAGCAATACTGTCTTTTTTTTTTTTGGAAAAAAAATACTTCAGTCAGACATATACGATCACTACAATAGTATTTTTTGTAAAAAAATACTTCACTCAGACATTTACAATCACTATGCAATACTATCTTTTTTTGTAAAGAAAAACACTTCAGTCAGACATATACGATCACTAAGCAATAGTATCTTTTTGGAAAAAAAACTAGTCAGACATATACGATCACTAAGCAATACTATCTTTTTGTGAAAAAAAAACTTCAGTCAGACATATACGATCACTAAGCAATACTATCTTTTTTTGTAAAAAAAAAAAAAACCTTCAGTCGGACATATACGATCACTAAGCAATACTGTGTTTTTGTGTAAAAAAATACTCCAGTCAGATTATACGATGACTAAGCAATAGAATCTTTTTTGTAAAAAATACTTCAGTCAGACAAATACGATGACTAAGCAATACTATCTTTTTTTGTAAAAAAAATATATTTCAGTCAGACATATACGATCACTAAGCAATACTGTCTTTTTGTGTAAAAAAAAATACTCCAGTTAGATTATACGATCACTGAGCAATAGAATCTTTTTTGCAAGAAAAAAATACTTCAGGCATACATATACGATCACTAAGCAATACTATCTATTCCTGGTAAGTAGTCACCCCTATGGCTTTAATTCTTACTCCAGTCAGTACAATTTCACAATTGTTCTCAAGCTATAATCTTCTTAATGACTTTATATGGATGAGCTGAAGTGTTGCCATGCCATACAGTCACAAGCTAAAACGTCCTCAATTTTAACAACATGCATTCAAAGGCAATGAAAATACGTAAATGTTTACAAGCCGATATTTTCACAAATATGAAAAAAAGTCTTAAACACAAAACTTACAAGCACAGCGAACAGATTTAGTGAATGATGAAACCGTACGAGTACATGAGTACGTCATGAAATGAAAATAGGAATGAACTAAAAGACAAAGAATCGTGTTATCTAAGCAAAGCCCTTTTGAAAACGTGGTAATAATAGTGGAAAGTTTAATTCTATCCCCTATTTATGATTCGTACCTTCCCCCTGGCTCAACTGTCGTATTTGCTTAGGTTGATTAACAGGTTTATGCGTGCTAGCGTCACACAAACGAAGCAGAAACGAAACAGTTGAGGAGACAGGGCTGGCAACCTTAGTTCTCCTGTTCAATACTGAACTTTTGATTTAATTATTTTCTTAACACAAAAACGTGATCAGTTTCAATTGCACAATCTTATGTGCTACTAAATACATGTTCTCAACATGATGAGAACAATCTGACAGAACAACCAATCGCTCAGATCATAAGGTCAATAAACAAAGATTACAAAATCGCTGATAAGAAAACAGTAACAAAACGAAAATAACCATAATTTTTTTAGAAAGGTATTCTACTGTGTGTTTATCACAACCAGCCTCTTCGATGATTTTAAAACGCAACTGAAAACTACAACACGGATTTTCTTGGAGACCAAAGTTTGAACTTCAAGATGCACATGGCATTGAAAACAACGATAAACACAAGGCTTCAGGTAAGAAAAAAAAAAACTAACTATGCACAGTGCCAAAATAGAAATGGGTGCGCGCGATACCGATCCGAAAAAGGAGGAAGAAAAAAAAAAGTATTCCGATAAGCAGAGGAGGAGGCACGTGGATAGAAGACTATTCTTCAATATAACATAAATACAATTTTTTAAACGACACTATCGATTACCCCTTACATTTATGAAAATACAGTGCATTTGCTATATTGCAAAGAAACAAATACTAATTTTTTAAAGACACTGTATCAATTAGCTGTATATTTATGAAGATGCAGTGCATTTGCTACAATGCAAAGAAACAAATACTAATTTTTAATGACACTGTATCGATTAGCTTTATATTTATGAAGATACAGTGCATTTGCTATATTGCAAAGAAACAAATACTAATTTTTAATGACACTGCATCAATTCTTTATATTTACGAAGATAGTATGCAAAGAAACAAATACTTAGTTTTTAATGACACTGTATCAATTACAGTATCAATTACCTTTATATTTACAAAGATACAGTGCATTTGCCATATTGCAAAGAAACAAATACTAAGTTTTTAATGACACTGTATCAATTACAGTATCAATTATCTGTATATTTATAAAGATACAGTGCATTTGCTATATTGCAAAGAAACAAATACTAATTTTATAATGACACTGTATCGATTATCTGAATATTTATAAAGATTCAGTGCATTTGCCATACTGCAAATAAAATGCTAATGATTACTCCGCTCCTGGAGATTAAGAAAGAAGAAAAATTAATAAGGAACTATGTTGTAATTATCATCTACCTCAGTTGCTAATTAAATCATGGCACAGTGATTGGCAATAATGATTTACTTACTCACCTGAGAAGAGCAAATATAATATAATGACTATCAAAGATTATAAAACGAGTTGGCAACCATAAAGGATTATAAAACGCTAGACAGACTATAGCGACACAAATCTAAATTAGATTTCAGACTTTGTCTTGAGCAGTCTTTGAAATTCTAGTGTAAAAGACGTATTATTATTATTATTTTCAGTAGATGCACATGGAACCAGCACACCAAAGGGGCCATCCCCCTGAAATTCAAGCTTCCAAAAAATGTTGGTTTCAACCTCCCACCGCAGACCCCACACCTGCAGCAGTAACTGGTCATGATACAGAGCCAGTGATTTTTTCATTGCCCTGGGGGAAGACGCGAACCCGCGACATCTGAGTGGTATGTCACGACACTAACCACTATACCAGCGGACCAGCGTAAGTCTCAAGTGGCCATAAAAATGTCTGAAGTGGGAATAAAAACTCACCTCTAAATGGCCAAGGAGAAAAAGGCACGTTTAATTATAGAATAACGATTAAGTAACCACAGATGCAAAAGTATAACTGGCTACATAGGCAGAAGCGTATAAAAAAAAAAATCCAAGAGGTTGTGAGACCTAAAATTCTATGTGATAATAAAGCTTTCAGTCTGAAGTCTAAAGGGCCAATCTAGCAAACTATCACCTTCGTAATTGTATTACTCATTTAGCGCTACAATAGTCTTTAAAAATTGTAAAAAATATAAATTTATAAACAAGTAGTCTGTAAAAGTCAATTAGAACATTCTGAAAACCAAGAAACAGGATAACTGTAAATGAGGATGGCGTGAGAATTTACCTGCCTCGATCCTACAGGTGAGTCAACATACGAAGAGACGAATTATGGCCTAAACTAATGGCAACAGACTCCAATTATGAACATCTTAATAATTAATTATTAACAGAAACTGCGATAATACGGAGGGTCCCGAAGCTTACACGATAATTAAATAATTGAATAACAAATGTCAAAATCCCAGTGGCAGAGCTGTGGGACACAACAGGTTAAGTAAGATTTTGTCGGCTCCCTCACCTGGCGCGTCTCGTCCATCATTTCTAAAATACCGTTTTAATCTCCCATCTCTCAGAGTCCCTTTCTAAAGCCTCCGCTTCCTTCAGATCTGAGCGGAATGCAAAGTCATCCTCTTTAAGATGCGGCCTGAGATTTACTAGTGATTTAAAGATTATTCGTACAATATTAAAAAAGTTTATTCAGCTGCCTGGCCCTGCCACTCTTAACCCAGAACTAACATAATGAAGCCTCACTTATTTAGTTAACTTTCTTGCGTCTCGGTATATGAATTGACAGCGCTACTGATCACTGAAACCCCACGGAAAAAATATTCTTGAAAGATATCTTTTAAGCTTTCCCGTCTTTGTATCCGTATAACAAATAGGTTTGTTACTACTGTATTTATCATTGGAATCACACAAAAAAAAAGTCTTAAATAACGTATTTTAATGCTTCCCCATGTCCCCATGTGCAACCGGTGTCATAGTTACTTTTAAAGCCTTCAGTCCCAACACCCACCACCGGGGGCAATCCCCACCCCCCGACAACCCCATCATCCACCCCTCCAAAATGACCACCAGTTTAAAAAGACACTCAAACCAATCGCCAACTCATAGGACACACATGACAACAGAGGGACACGGGGGGGGAAAGAGAGACACGGGCAACAGGAGTGGGAGTGAGGCCTGGGGGGTAGTGGGGTTTCCTGACGAAGTGGGTCTATTCAACACCCAGTTACTAGGTGTCGTCTCCTCACCCGACGGGAAGGTGAAAAGATGGGTGGGCTTCCTTTTGCTATGCAGGTCTTCTCCCTCGAATGAGAGAGAGAGAGAGAGAGAGAGAGAGAGAGAGAGAGAGAGAGAGAGATTTTAGTGATGCCCTTTTGTAATCTATTATACTCGTATTAACACATTTTCTTTACCAGACGCTTTTATACAGCGGAACTCTAGAAATAACAAGTAAAAAATGCACCGTAGTTTCTTCGGTGTAATCGAGTTTTCCGTACATCGTATAATCAAGACCACCGAAAGTAGATCTATCTTTCGGTGGTCTCGGTATAATGCAGTATGAGCCGAGACCCATGAAAATTCAACCACTACCCGGTGGTGGCCTGGCCTATATCGTTGCTAGATGCACGATTATGGCTGACTTTAACTTTAAATAAAATAACAACCACTAAGGCTAGACGGCTGCAATTTGGTATGTTTGATGATTGGAGGGTGGATGACCACCATACCAATTTGTAGTCCTCTAGCGTTTTTTAAGATCAGAGGGCGGACGGAAAAAGTGAGGACAGAAAAAACTGCGGACGGACAGACAAAGCCGGCACAACAGTTTTCTTTTCAGAAAACTAAAAACTAAAATTTGAAAAGAGAGTATCTTATGGGTCTCTTTACGAATGGTTTCATAAAGTGGTGTGAGTGAGGGAGAAAGGGTTTTACCTCGTCGAGGCCATCAATCTTTTAGATGATGTATATACATTAGGACTTTACCTCCGTCAGGTTTTTTATCTTTTCTCATATTTACCTCTATATCCATCCACAGCTGCGACCCATAACAGTCGACTGTCAATGAAGGCCACATTGTCCCTGCTCGTCTGTTTCGAGAATCAAATGCTATGCTTTTAGTTTGATTAGAAATTGGCGCAAAAATGAAAAGGTTCCGGTTATGAAATATCTACACACCTAATTATTTTCATTATTTTTATGACCCGCAGATTAAAAGATTTTTATATGTTACACACACGCACGCACACACGCACACATATATACACACACATATATGTATGTGGCTACTGAGCCACACTGAAACCTATCCTGCACAGATCCGAATCCTAACACGGATGTTGGGGTTTCTTCATTTTCTTCAGTTGGGTTTAAGTCTTGTAGTGACGGATTCAAAAGGTCGTTGTGGTTATTATAAATTTTATATATATATATATATATATATATATATATATATATATATATATATATATATATATATATATATATATGCAAATAATATATGTATATTTATATATATGTATATATATACTGTCTGTTATAAACTAACCTAGAAATTCTCTCTCTCTCTCTCTCTCTCTCTCTTCTTCTCTTCTCTCTCTCTCTCTATATATATATATATATATATATATATATATATATATATATATATATATATATATATATATGTA
>NC_089796.1:71471362-71536362 GCF_040412425.1 Macrobrachium rosenbergii | reverse complement strand
TATCTTGACGTGTTTTTCAAGAGCAATATTTTCCTCTTTCAGTTCTTAAAACAAATGCCCTAAATGCCTTGGTCAATGGTTGACCTTCGAACATTTCTGCTATCCAAGGTTGATTTTCTCTGATTTTATCATATTTTGTTTTCTAATAAATCAAAGTTTTGAATCAAAAGTCTAAAGCTTTTAAAACTGCTCCGATCTGAGCGTCAAAATTTTCCCTTATGGGAACAAAACGAAGACGACATCCCATTCTCGTGTTGAAATCGCTATTATATTATTATTCTAATTTATTTATTTTTTCTTACTTCAGAGACCGTACCACTGGTAATCATTCGATCGAGCAAGAGTGCCCTTTCTTTACTTTTCAGCAAAACTTGAACGGTTTTCTTGAATCACTGAAACAAGAAATCGAAATATTTTTGAGAAGATATGTCTCGAATTTTCTTTTGGTATCTGAGGGAATTGTTTAGACTTTATTACAGTATTTCCGATGCAAAAATAAATTATGAATCCCCTAAATTATGTACCAACGCAAGATAAAATTCCTTTATTCCCTGAAAATAGGTCTCTCCTGTTCCTTAAGGAACTGGTTACAGCGTCAAGGAACATCATCAACTTAATTATGATCAATTTTAGCTGGAATTGGAACTGTTCTTGGCAATGCTCTTGATCTGGTCAAGAACAGCAACATGATTCCCTTGAGAAACGTCCCGATGATACCAAGTCATGACAAGTGCGATAACAACTGATTATCATTAGTATCAAGATCATTCAACATCATCTATAATATAGATGCTGGGTTACTTTAAAATGAAGATACAAATGCTAAAAGAGGAATTACATAATGCAAAAATAATATTCTAATGCGTCTGTTTTTGAGTTAAAAGACTATGGGCATCAGATTTCGAACGGGAACTACTTGCATTTATACGTGTACTCGTTACATGTTAGTAAAAAAACGAATATATTATTTATAATTCCAAGGTACAGAAACCATACGAATCCTCTAAAAATTTGCTGAAGAGTAAAGGCCTTAAATTCTCCAATAAAAGATTTTATTCAAGAAAACGTCCAGTTTTACAGAACACTAAAAAAAAAAATTCTTCAAATTAATGTTGATCTTTGCATCGTTCACTTTTACAGAATACTCAAAAGGGGAAGAACTTTTTTTATCATCAATTTTGGTACCAAGTTCTTAAAAAGTAAACAAAAACCGCGAAAACAGTTTCTTAAACAAAACCCAAAGCCGTTCTAAAACCGGAGTGTCATCCGAAGTCCATTTTCATTTTGCTCAGCCGACAAAATCTAATAACACGCTGCCTCGCAGGTAATAGTTGAATGACCCTAGGTATATTGCCCTAGCACGATCACCCTGTGACTCGAATGCGCGCTCTCTCTCTCTCTCTCTCTCTCTCTCTCTCTCTCTCTCTCTCCGCCACGACAAAAGGCTTAAGTTCACTGGCCTGAACTCGAGAGATACGCTAACGTTTGTTTTCCGAAAAACATAGTAGTTTTCAGGTTACGTGGAAGTCTGTTGCCTCAGCCAATGACTTATGGGGGGTTGGGGGAAATTTACACTTGTTTATTCTTGTTCTTATTCTTATTCTTATTCTTTTTGTTCTTCTTCCTCCTCTTATTCTTCTTCTTAACTTAATCCCTGATCGGGATCGTTGTTTTTAATAATCCTTTCTGAGGTGTTTCTAACACTCGTTGTTTGGTTCATTTCATAACTTGTTATGGCAGATGCTTTACGGACAGAGGCCCTCCCTGACTCCAACCCCCTCCCCACTAACTATCCGGGTTTGGGTAAAAAAAAAAACATAATCACTGCTAAGATCAGCAACGTAAAATTACAAACTGGGACAGCCAATCCTGAGGCATATCCTTCCCACAAACATGCGCACTCCTATACAAAACACAATTCAGCTAGCTCCAAAGCACAAACCCCTAGTGAAAAAAAACCAAAGAAAGAGAGAGAGAGAGAGAGAGAGAGAGAGAGAGAGAGAGAGAGAGAGAGAGAGAGAGAGAGAGAGGAAAAGTGGCAAAAAAGAAATTCCCACACAGGTCCGCGTATAAAAAAAAAATGTCGCATTTTTAAACATTTTAATTTGACTACTCTTTGACTAAGGAAGGAAGTTTGGTGTTATTTATGCACAATCTGGATTAAGATTAAATCATGGAATGAAATTAAAGAATACTGGAGAAAAAAATTTCACCAGAATTTTCAGTCACATCTCCCCAAGTCCGCGTATTAAAAAAATTCAAAATGTTTTACGTCTCAATTTTTCTACTTATAATCCAGAAAGTAAGATTAACGTTATCTATGTACTGTCTGGATAACTACTTAGTCATAGAACGAAAGCAAGGGATATCTGAAGATATTTCCAAGACCAATTGCAATGAATAATGAGGTACTATAGGGGACTCTTATGTCACTATTTCTGATTGCTCTTCTCATGGATTTTATAATGAAGAAAAAAAACAAAACGGAGAACTGAGATAAGTAAATGTTTAGATTGGAGTAATGATACAAAGTCACAGAATAGAGACATAGCTTGAGACAAAACTAGAAACGCAAACAATGACAGATTGTGCTCACAGATATGAAATAACACAATGTGGAAAAAGGATGAATAAATTCGAGCCTTTCAAATATTCGAGAACAACGATATTCAATACGGGTTCTCTTGAGATGGAATTTGGTACTTGAAAAGCCAAGCTATTGGCAGGCTGAATAAGATTTGTAAATCAAACTGACCGAAATTCCCAACGAAAGTAAGATCATAACCAGTAAGATCTGTATTGCTATGCGGACACGAATCATAGTACGGCAATGGAACTACGTTCAAAAGTTTCTCTTGATCTGAGAAGGAATTCTTATGAGAATATTAGGTGTCAGATGGCAACACAGAGTGAGAAATGTTACCATAATGGAAATTACTGAAGTGCCTTATGTAGATGAGATAGCGCGGAAAGGGGTTAGAATACTAAGTGCTCGGCTTAGCTGCTACTTTGGGCACCAGACGAGTTGGAAAACCCAGACCTACTTGGATGAGAACTAAGAGAAGGGAGGCTGGGGATGAGTGGAATAGAACAGAATATTGAGTTTAGGTCAAAGGCCAAGCGCTGTGACCTACGAGGTCACTAGGGCTGAAAGAGAAATTAACAGTAAAAAGGTTTGAAAGGTGTAACAGGAGGAAAACCTCGCAGTTGCACTATGAAACAATTGTTATGAGAAGGTGGAAGAGAGAAAATATGAACGGAGGTACAGTAACAGGAATGAAAGGGGTTGCAGCTAGGGGCCGAAGGGACGCTGCAAAGAACCTAGAGTATTGCCTGCAGTCCGTGGAGATTTGCGGGTGACCAAGCACAGGAAAGTCTGGAGTGACGGAGTTTCATTGAGGACCTTTGCGTCCCGCGGCTTGTAGGCGGCGATATTGATGTCTACTTTCCGACTCGTAGTCGGATATTAATAAGGAGAGAAATACTTTATTTTTTACGATTACTTAGACGCTAAGTTACCCTGCTAGTGCAGCGAGGAACTTCATTATCGCAACGCCACGTCGACATAAAACTAATATTTTAGTGCCCTGATACTGCTTTGAGTTCGATTACATAAGTAGCTTATGTATTGAGATCACAAGGCAGTCAGTAGGAACAAGATTTAAATAACTATTTCCTAGTGCTTTGATGAAATGCCACGTAACAGCTGGAAAGTGCATTTCTGACTTTTACAAAACACAATTGGCAGCATTCATTCAGAATGACTTTATGTATTAAGCTCTTCCCGTAAACAAAAAGTAGGTTAAACCCAAATACCAATAGCCATTATAAATAGGCATTTCACCTTAGAGTAAACGCAGGTCAAGACCCAAAATAAATGCAGAGATTACAAACGAGTCATTTTAGTGACGAGACCGCACGGGTGCCGTTGTCCTCACAAAGTTCGGTCGTTACAAAGAAGTTTTTATTAAAAATAAAGTCCGGTTTTTTTCAAAATTGCTCGGAGTCAACGTATTTTCTTTCGTTACCAAGCGTATCTCAAAGCCACCCCCATAGGTGTAAATTATGTTTCAAGAGGAATATCTTGATATAAGATTGTCCAGGCACTTAAGCCAGCAACTTTCATTTGTCACTTTTTAGATTCAAAAGTTATGAAAAAGGGAAGTTTTGGTTCAATTTTTAAGGCTGGTAAGTGACGGACAGGGTAAAATGTAAATTTAAGTTCCATAGTAGTAGACTGAACAATAGGACAAAATGTAAACACACTGTAATTGTACACAATTCATACCCAAAATTTCGAAAAAATTTCAGTAATGAGACCAAGTTTTACTAAAAATAGCTAACACAGACCTCCAAGAATTTAAAACAGCATTTCTAGATGAATATGAGCAAACAGATAAGCGTTTAAACCCAAGCAAGCACAGAAGACCCATTTCCATTTTTTCTCAAATGCTAAGAAGAGAACACCGTCCAGAAGCATAATGGAGCGCGGAACAGAATATAAAATACAAGGCAAAAGCCAAGAGGTCATTTAGCGCTGAAAGGGAAAACTGAAGAGTCAAAAGGCTTTCAAGGTGAAACAGGACGAAAGCCTCGCAGTTGCCCAATGAGACAATTGTTAGGAGAGGGTGAAAAGTAAGATGGAAAAAACAGAACATGAACTGAGGTACAGAAACAGGAATGAAAGGGGTTGCAGTTAGGGGCCGGAGGGGATGCTGCAAACAACCAGAAGTAATGCCTACAGTGCACCGCGTGAGGTGCACTGACGGCACTAGCCCATCTATGGGATCGAGAAGCATGGAGAGCATGTCAGGGGGTAAGACGTTTCAGACGAGAGTTATTCGTCCCCCGTAAATAGACTTTCCTATGAAAACCACAGGTTCGTTGCTAAGCAGGGGATTATTATGAGGTCACGCGCGTTAGTTGACTCGGACCGGACGCTTTGAAAAGCCAGGTTGTTCAACCTTACCCTCTCGAGGTCGTACCTAAACGGCATTACGTGGCGGGGTAGAGTTTCACCAGCATCGACTTCGAACTCCAAATCCTCCTCCTCCACCCGCCTGCCCCCGCCCACCACCCTTCCTCCACTCTCTCTCTCTCTCTCTCTCTCTCTCTCTCTCTCTCTCTCTCTCTCTATCATCAGTAGCTATTCATGCTACTGATGTCCTTTTGATTTGATTTTTTTGTTTCCTCAACATTTTTTCTCTGTCTCTCTCTCAAAATGATCTCTCTCTCTCTCTCTCTCTCTCTAAATAACTACTTAAGATATTAATGCACTTCGGTGGATTTCCAACTTGATTTTTTGGCTTCTATATCCTCAAAATCTCTCTCTCTCTCTCTCTCTCTCTCTCTCTCTCTCTCTCTCTCTCTCTCTCTCTCTCTCACTTATTTTCATATTCTATCAATATATATATCAATAAATAATCCTTTACTCCTCTCGTGTAATGAAAACAAAAAAAAAATCTCGCTCTAACATCAGCCTCACACTAAGGAATATATCTGAATGGTCTATTTGCAGAACTATTCGCGACCAACACAGAGTTAGAGATGCTTTTGAAATATATCTGCAGAAGGACCACAACAAGACAATACTTTTTCCATGCCCCTTTCTATTTCTAGACAGCCACAATAAACAGAGCGTTGCTCCACTCTGATATTTCAACTTTACAGTAAAGTCTTATCATCCTGTCCTTACTAAGGTTCATAGACACCGACTTCTTGGAAGCACACCAGCTTGCCAAGCATCTATTTTGCCTCACTCAGGAAATAACGACCTGAAGTCTATTTTCTAGTCTATTTCATGCGCTTTTCTGTTCTAAGTGTCTATAAGGAGCCACCCCAAGAACATGAAGCTTTAAAATTATGATCCAGAACCATAAGAGACCAAGATCATGAAGCTTTAAAATTATGGTCCAGAACCATAAAAGACCAAGATCATGAAGCTTTAAAATTATGATCCAGAACCATAAGAGACCAAGATCATGAAGCTTTAAAATTATGATCCAGAACCATAGGAGACCAAGATCATGAAGCTTTAAAATTATGATCCAGAACCATAAGAGACCAAGATCATGAAGCTTTAAAATTATGATCCAGAACCATAAGAGACCAAGATCATGAAGCTTTAAAATTATGGTCCAGAACCATAAGAGACCAAGATCATGAAGCTTTAAAATTATGATCCAGAACCATAAGAGACCAAGATCATGAAGCTTTAAAATTATGATCCAGAACCATAAGAGACCAAGATCATGAAGCTTTAAAATTATGGTCCAGAACCATAAGAGACCAAGATCATGAAGCTTTAAAATTATGATCCAGAACAATAAGAGACCAATATCATGAAGCTTTAAAATTAATGTCCAGAACCATAAGAGACCAAGATCATGAAGTTTTAAAATTATGGTCCAGAACCATACGAGAGCAGTAGGTAAACACTGTACTACCCACATTTCAAATCTTAAATGCGTTATCTTCTGTCTGCAGTTATATATATTATACTAGTTTACATAATGTACCTCAAAGAAGAGAAGCGACTAGATAGAGACAGATGGAATATACAATTTAGGTTGAAGGCCTAGCACTGGGACTCATGAGGTCATTCGGCGCTGAAAGAAAACTTGAGAACAGGAGCAAAACCTCGCAGTTGCACTATGAAGCAATTGTTAGAAGAGGGTGGAAAGTAAGATGGAAGAAAGAATATGAATGGGGGTAAAGTAAAAGGAATGAAAGGGGTTGCAGCTAGAGGCCGAAGAGACGCTACAAACTCAAGTAATCCCTACAGTGCACCGCATGAGGTGCATTGACGGCACTAACCCCTATGGAGGAGAAGAGCCGAGTGGAGGGCTGTGGACCCATTGGTGAGAGGAAATTCTCACTAAATCGAAGAAGAGTTTCTCTTCAGGCCTAAGGAAGTCAAGCTTTCAGCCCCTTGAGGTTCTACGGGAGAAAACTATCATCATCCTAGCTGCTTCCTATGGTACTCGAGTCACAAAATAGTGTGGAGAGAGGTTTTCCGTTTTTCATTCTATTTTTTCTACCGATGTCAAGATGGTACCATACCGGTAATTGGTAGAAAAAATAAAATAAAAAAGGACGAAACATTTATACCGAGCTCTGTAATGACACTGAATATATATATATATATATATATATATATATATATATATATATATATATATATATATATATATATATATATATATATATATATATTATATATTATATATATATATATATATATATATATATATATATTATATATATTATATATATATATATATATATATATATATATATATAATAATTCGTGTGTAGCAGAAAGAAAAAATCGAAGTAAAATTAAATCCTTCCATAATTAGTCAGATACCTGTCAATAACCTTTGTGTTAGCATTTAGTATTGAAGGAGTTCTCTGAGAAAACTCTAATCTCATTAACCCTTTCAAATTCTGAAGACGTAAAAGTACGTCATTCATTTCCTGATGTCAAGATTCCCTCTAGATTTAGCTGAAAGATCAGGAGGAAAGCCTGTCATTCACACCTTGGGTTCCCAGATAACCAAAGGGAGCACCAATTCTACAAAACAATGGCCCCCGGCTACCTTAGGAAGCACCAGAAGAATGCTCTTCTGCTGAACGGGAGACCATAGGTTCCCTCTAGAATCTCTGAAGGAGTGCCTATTTTAAAGATTTTGATTTGGTTTATTACTGGAAAAATCACAACTCTATTTCTATTTCCTGACATTCTTTAAGACAGTTGATCCAATCATGGAGAGTCATTAACATGGAATGGTGATCTCCCTGCTGAGCACGCGACCTCAGGCAGCCATGCTGAAATTCCCAGTCCTGCATATAGTACCATACTGCAAGGTCTATAGATTATATCTATAGACCTTGACTATATTGTAGAGACAAGGTTCTCATGTCAAATTATTAGGATTGAAACAGCATCTTTTATAGGTACAAGGACTACACACTGAATCAAATTCACATTTTTAGGAATAGAATGTAATTAACATTTAAAGTTTTATTATGTGCCATCAAGGAACACTGGAGTTTGGCAGCCTTCCCTCTTGGATGAAAGTAAAATAATGTTGTTGAGAGAAGAGCCCCAACAGAGACGGTTTAACATTAGTGAATCAGATCTAGTAATAAATTAAACTTTGAACTAAATTCGAGATTCAAAAAATTAAACTGACTTTTTTAAACCAAAACTTGAGTCTGGGATGTGACACTTCCTAATATAAGAACGAGAACGCTTCTGAAAGTATCAAACAAAAAAATAAAAAAAACACTAATTGGCAGAAATTAAACTCCAGGTTCTTCCTTATGGTGCAATAACACCGTGAACATAAGCGTTTGGATACCACAAACCTATGCGAAGACTGAGCAACCTGCAAACCCCCACACCATTGCTTAGAAGGTCTCTTACCCAGATCCGGATCTGTCCCAGAATCTAATCATTTACTGACAGTCACGAGATCCGCCTTCGGTAAAATTTTCCTAAAAATCTACTCATGCTCTTCTGTGCAGCCTTACTAACAAACACGCAGTGAGGACCAAAAATACCATCTTAGCGAAGATAAAAAGATTTACAGTATTAATGCTTTACGCTTTGACATGTCATGTAACAGCAGCTTAAGCATCTTTAATTATCTCCACGTAAACTGCACATTTCTCATCGCGTAGACTTATAAGTTCTTTAGAGGCAAGCCAAAAGCCTACTTATGTTCTCTGTACATAATAAAAAAGATAAGGTAAAACTATGAGATGAACAGCAAAAAATGGATGCTGCCAGCTGTAGTAGTCAGGATGGTTTCAGAAATGGAGTCCATTGACCAGGCAACACAATAACCCGACCCGGGACATTTACATTACCCAGCCTTTACAGTAAATAGACGCGAGAAATCCCCCGCGACCAATGACACCTCCAAGAGTCTTCAGGAGACGCCACCACCAGCACCCGTACCCTCCGGCGAAATGAGCCGCCTTCACCAACGGTTATTACCCTTTGTAATGAACACGGAACTTCCAAATCCCCGAGATCATTGTCTTCGAGGTCAAATCGGTGTCAGGTCGATGCCGTGGGTGGAAAGAAGAGGCTTAATGGCATTTAAATTGCCGAGGCAAACGGATGGCCTGTCAGGGATTAATGGAAAAGCACACCCGGTACCCTCATTACCACCCTTCATCTAGGGACCATACATAAGCTGATTAGAGCCCTTAATAAGCTACGTTTAGGGTCCGTAAGATTCACTGACCCAGCGATCCTCGTCCTTCGGGGCATTCGGAGCACCTGAGGATGAACTCTGTGTTCTCTGAGGAGAAATTAGAGGACACTCGACGCGCTCCATCTCCTCCCGTGCCATTTATCACAATACTAGATCGGCACCTTGTGCCGTCACTGTATTCGCTAAAGGCGATTGCTTTCAGATTTAATGACGAGAGAGATAATTGTCAAATGAATTTAGTATTGGCAACAGTTCACATCTTGAGGTGCGAGTTTAAAGTCTATGTTCAAACGTCTACAGCTTTTCCTAAATGCACACGTTGACATTTCAAACATATTTTGTTGCATCTTGATTGTTCTGTTGGTCTAAATTTCATTTTAATGTGTACCATGAAATGTGTTTAATGCACTTGAAATAAGTTTAAGAAAATTTCAATTCAAAGGTAAGCACACGAACGAGCACACACACACACACACACACACACACACATATATATATATATATATATATATATATATATATATATATATATATATATATATATATATATATATCAGTCATTAAGCTACAAATGTCGTTTATCAATTCACGCCACCTCGGGAATATCCCCGAAGGGTGATTATCACCGAAGGGGAATTTTTAAGTGATAAATGGATTGGTACTGAAGTGTCTCGAACACTCGACACAGTACCTTCCAACGACTCCAGTCGACGGTAACCACTGAGCCATCGAGTACTTGTTTACCCATCAAGAGCGGGGAAATTGTACTCAGCGTCGGCATTAACCCACCTCCACCATGATAGCTAATTTGGGCGTTTGGAACATGTAGCTCTTTTTATGAAAGTTTTATCACACCTTAATTCGGATAAAATCATTACGTTACAAATTTTTCCGCTCTCGATGCGCAAACAAGTACGGCAGATTCGGCATTAACTTATACCTCTCTTGATGGCTCAGTGATTACCGTCTACTGGAGTCTTTGGAAGGTACTGTGTCGAGTGTAAGAGACACTCAAGTACCAATCCATTTATCACATAAAAATTCCCCTTCCGTGATAATTCCCCTATGGGAATATTCCGAAGTAGCGTGAATTGGATATTAAACGACACTGGTAGCTTAATGATTGTATATAAATCACGGCGTGATAAAAATGTTTGTATATGTATATGTATATATATATATATATATATATATATATATATATATATATATATATATATATATTTATAACGGAAATAACGTACAAATAAGGGGAATTATAACTGATAAGTGCTTCGTCCCTGACGATGATTCAGAGTCAGACGCACTAAACAGTTTTAATTGCTGGTGGATGTAAGTTACTCCCAAGGTATACTGAATTCGGTATCGTACGAATTCATATATACTTATACATACATACATACATACATACATACATATACATACATACACGCACACACACACACACACACACATATACATATACATATATATATATATATATATATATATATATATATATAGAATATATATATGAAAAAGGAGGTGATACATATTCAGCTTTTTTATTTACAGCCAACGTTTCAGCATGGCTTCATATCAGGTTAAAATACGAAAATAATATATACCAAAAATCAATACAAAGGACTCAGTAAAAATCATTAACGTTAAAATATAGATATTGACTGAAAGAATCAAGAATGGCCGGGAAGAGGAAGCACTATTTATCAGCAGCTTGTTCTAAGATTTCAAAATAGTTCTCCTCTTAGGTGTACGATGAGAGTCAATATTTCCATGGTATAGTCCTGGAGATTAATTCCATATTAGGCTTGGAACAGTGTCTTTACAACTAAAAAGAGAGATAATTGATTGGCTTAATAGGCTTGGGATTCAAAAGTATTTTTAAAATTGCCTCAGCGTAGTTAAAAATTTCATCGTTCGTAAAAGGCAAGGAAACATAAAAATCAAGTTTAGTACTTGTAGGTACAGGAATTTTTGCTGAAATTTATTATTCAAGAATTTTTTATATTTTCAAATAAAAAAGTTTAGGGTAGCAGTTATCTTGGTTATTTTCTAAGAACTCATCTTATATACATATATATATATACATATATATATATATATATATATATATATATATATATATATTATATTACAGATATAGAGATGCCTCTGGAGCTTAATGACAGGAATTTCAAGCAGGAAATTTCTTTACAAATTTCAGACAACGGTCACTGTCATATTAACAACAGGAATCAACGAAGAAGCTCATTCAGAAATTTTCTAGAACATCAGATGCTCCATCGTCACACAGAAAAGGCTTATCATCAGACACTGACCACCCGTAAGCACAATGTGCAATCACAATGCGCCACTCTCCTCTCTCTTTCACGAACCCTCGCTCTCTCAGAATCATCACTTTCCGCCCAAGCACTGTCCTCCATACCCAAAAGTGTCTGAACTATTCATACTGACACTGAATATCAACCTTTAAACTAATTTCAAACATTACGATTCATCTTTTCCTGTGTCGTATCCTATGCAACCTCTCTCTCTCTCTCTCTCTCTCTAATGTGACCTCTTTACATGACTTACTATCATTCTGTCTCAGTAATACGAAAACTAAAAAAAATAAGTTCTTTTAGCTTTTTCTTGAGTACGTGGTTTGGAAATTTAATTTACGTGGGATTTCAATTTCCATACTATACAAATTCATTTCTTTTCCATCTATTTACTGCTCCTCTAACCTGCAGGGTTTCCCATTACCACAGACACTCATGTTCGACGTGATTTGAATAAATTTTTTCCTCTGATTTCGTTTTGCATTGTGGGCAGGATGAGGTAATCGAGTCCTACCTGGAGAAGCCTTCTCGAGGATCTTTCACCGTGTGTTTAATCATTACCTGACGACAATTTTCCGAAGCCATAACCAGTAGGAACACTTCCGAGTCAAAGAGTTCGATATCACACACAAAAAAAAACTCAGGTTGCGTTATGGCTTCTGTCATTACGGCTCTGCTCCCAGAGGCTTCTGTAACGCTATGTAAGAATATGGAATTATCGATCTTATATATAATAAAATCCGAGTGGATCTTTCTTGTTTGTCCGCCCCAGGTGGGGGCGGGGTAGGTAGAGGATCGGGAGGGTAAGGGAGACATGATAAATCCACCCACCTCCTGCAAACCTGTTTGTTCGCCCCGGGTTGGGGTGGGGTAGGTAGGGGATTAGAGGGTAGGGGAGACATGATACATCCATCCTCCTCGGACGGGGTAGGTAGGGGATCGGGAGAGTAGGGAAGACATTACACATCCACACTCATCCTCCTTCAAACCTGTTTGTCCGCCCTGGGTGGGGACGGGGTAGGCAGGGGAGACGACACATCCACCCTCCTCCTGCAAACCTGTTTGTTCACCCAGGTGGGGGCGGGGTAGGTAAGGGACCAGGAGGGTAGGGGAGACATGACACATCCACCATCTTCCTGCAAACTTGTTTGTTTGCCCCGGGTGGGGACGGGGTATATAGAGGAGACATGACACATCCACCCTCCTCCTGCAAACCTGTTTGTCCACCCCGGGTGGGGGACGGGGTAGGTAAGGGATCGGGATGGCAGGGGAGACGATTGCAAAGCTGTTTGTCCGCCCCAGTTGGGGCGGGGTAGGTAGGGGATCGGGAGGGTAGGAGACGATTGCAAAGCTGTTTGTCCGCCCCAAGGGCGGGGTAGGTAGGGGATCGGGAGGGTAGGGCAGACATGACGGGCTGCATCGGGTTCCAGCGTAGCGTAGCGCGCGCCATCAAGCTCGTCCATAATGATTTCTATGTCAGTAAAAATCTAATGGGGAAGTGGTTAAATAACAGTTAAATTAACCAAGCATTTTCCATCTGAAGATAACTGGCAAGAAAAAAGAGAGCATATGGCCTAATAATAAACATAATAACGAAGTCAACGAATCGTTAATCACATATTTTCAGAATATGAGTTTCCGATGTTCATTACATGAGGATAACAATTAAAATTTGACTTCCCGAAAAACATCTCTTAACCATTTCACGGCTGCCTAAACTACTATAAGTAAGCAGTTAACCTCTTTGATTTCTTAAAATATGTTGGCAACAGGATCCTATATAAAGAGGTTACATTCAACTGGCAATAATTCCTTTCAACAATAACCGGCAAAATTTTTTTCCTCCTACGTTCCATGAAAAATTGCAGTCCCTAGTTATTATGCAGTGGGCTTGATTCTCCGTTACATAATGCATACAGCTGCATCTCCTGCCTTCTTAAATTCGGTTGGAAACAAACATGTTTCTGTTGCTACAGCTACTAGATAAAGGGATATTAAGATTTCTCACACTCCACAATAGAATTTTTCTAGGTAGCTGAAACTATGGATAACTTGCTTACATGTTCCTCCCAAGTTGATATAAGGCATCTGGGGCTATTAGACTTCTGGGGAAGATTCTGTTTTTCTGATTCGTCCATCTAGCAGTGGGAACATCAAGCTCTTGACAGTGCAAAGGGATACAAGATTTCCAGTCTTGTCCCCGTTCGAAAATAACTGAATTTTTTCCCTGGTAGGATTCTCCTATCCTGAATTATTCGGTGGTAAAAGGGTTCTTGGTCCTGCAACATATACTAAACGGTGGGGTACATTGAGGTTGTGATGCTGTTTTGGCAGAGGGACTTTCTTGCTTATCTCACTTAGTAGGCAAATATCTTCCAGTGTGTTGTTACAATCAAAAGTGAAATAGAATGACCAATTGTCTGCTCTGACCTTTTGTATTTGATGGGGCAGACAGGCTTTTCTGGTCACAACGTTCCATTCCTTATTACACCCAGGGTGACAAAGTACTCCTCTTGCATGATTTCTGTTGCTCTGAATGTGAAACGCTCGACGAAAAACAATAGCAAACAAGAAATAAAGTGCTTCTCATTGTTATCATACTCATCTGGCAATGAATTTATGTGGCATACAGAATTCAACTGGCTACGGGAAATCCTTCCCATCACCTTCGCTCGAGAGTCCAGAAGCATCTCGCAAACTTTTATGCCAAATCAGTAAGGCTCAACCTCAAATATTTTTTTTTTTCTCAGAGCTGGGTATCTACTCTATAAGTGTTGTGACAATTTCCTTCACACCCGGATACGTGGATAAGCGCCTCGATCTCGGGAGGAAGACAAGAATTACGGCCACCAAATACTCGTGACCATACGAGAAGAGTTGATTATAACTTTCCTCGCTTTCGTAAACTACATAAAAGTCTGATGCTTCCCAGAGATAACGACAACATCCTTCCTGAGTTCAGGACAGCGATAAAAAATATATAGGAAAAAAAGTTCTGGAAGGTGATAAAAAAATATAGAGAAAAAACTATCTATAAAAGGATTAAATCTCCCTGAAAAAGTACCTACGAAAGGATAAATACCCAAAGAAGCGGGGAGAGGGGCCTACTAAAAGCAAATATCCAGGAAATGTATATAATTATACGACTCACTTAACAGCCATGTAGATTAAGCACCTCTCTGTCTAAGAGCCACTTTGACACTAAACCAGTCACTCACATGACCACACAGAGGTCCTCAACCTTCTTTGGCCCATGCACCCTTTCACCATATGCCAGAATGTCATTAAACCCTCTTCCCAAAATTGTCTGCCTCAAAAGGTACATGTCAAATAATATGCAACGAAATACTAACACAACCACACAAGCTAGTGGAGAGAAAGCCCATCGTGAACTCACAGTAGTGCGGACCGATGCCCGCTGTGTTTTGTGTGGTCCTAGAGCCAGTTTGAGCCTGCCAATCTGTGGTCACAACTCCCCACCTGAAATTCTGAAATTCCCCCCGGGTTGAGTACCACTGCAGTCTAACGCATGTTTTGATTTCATCATGAAATTCTCTCGACTCTTCAGAAACTACCTTCTACGCCACGTAACCTTACGCTTTTCACATAACATCCTTAACCGTACGCCACAAACAGCTTTTCTCCCGTAGTCTCAAAGCTTTTCCTGGTTGTTTTATTAACGTTTAATCCAAACATCACGTCCGTCTTTTGGAACCACAGTGCTCTTCCATAATTATCTTTCTGCCATCTGTCTTACCGTACACCGCAACGGAGTGTACTTAAGAGATACTATAACCCATTTATTCTCGAGTGATCACCACCATAGTTCCTCTTACAAAAAGGGAACGGGAATTAATCTTACCCATCACTTATTTATACTTCAAATAATTTAAATTTCTAAGAGTTGAAGACCAATCTAGGTTATTTTGCATGCAATATATGTATGTCATTATATAAACACAGCTCTAGCATTTCCAAGAATGCTTTTCTATGAATAAAAGCAATGGATTGGGTACCTAAAAAACCACTTTTTAACCGATTCTAAAAAAATTAAAACATGGATAAAGTGCGCCTCCCTCCTAAAGAAGGCGTTACACAGCCCTCTCGAAAAGTGTTGGTTACAAGAACCACAGTCCTTCCTAATGATCAACAGAAAAATGTCTCGAAAGAATGAAGGCTATGGGAATCATTCCATCGAATCTCGATCACCTAGGAATTCAAACCAACCAGGGCGAAGGAAGAGGAAGCGTTGCACTGAAAGTTGTGGGTAGATTCTAACGAATATTTTGCATAAAGTGGGTCTTGTAACTGGCTACAAGTGTGTAGATTTTTAGAGAAACAAAAATGTAAATTTTAAAAAGAAGGGATCTTCTTGTGGGGCGTTTGCTCAGCCCAAGCGGACGTTTGCAGTCTCCAAACGCTCTAACTTTTTCACTGCAACCTCTCAAAATTGAGGCTCATAGTGAAGTCTTACTCATTCTCTCCACATACACGAACAACTCCGCAAATATCTTCATCATTTTCTAGCGTCTTCCTTTTAGTGAAGCAGAAAAATGTCATATATGTCGTAGTTCTAGACCACTACTACTAAATTCCAATTCAATAAATTAAGCAACTCTCTAGAAGATACTCTTTAGAGCCTAAAATGGACATCTATAAAATGATAAGGGAATTGAAGAAAAAAAAACTGTCCTTTGTTGCATTTTAAGAAAGGGAAAGTCCCGTGAAAATTATGTTGACAAGACTAGGACTTATGGGACGATAACGTTTTATTTTCTTGTCTTAAAAATTTCCTCCTACTGATGAATTCATTTATGAGTTACTCAAGGTACAAAGCCATCTGAATACAACGAGTCATAACTAGAGTAAACAAAAATATCTAAATCTCGAACCAGTTGAAAAGGAAGCGGGGTGGGGTGGAGAAGGGCGCATCCCATAATCTCCAGTAAGGCTGCGTTGACCTAAGCAATGAATTAAGTATATATTTGTTCTCCGTCCCTTGTGAATCGAAGAAAAGGTAGAGAGTGAGAGAGATGAACACCAGACGAGGTAATCACAGGCTCATCCGAGTGAAAGTATCCACAGGATATAAGACAATGATTATGAAGTTCAATAGCTCTTGGTCTGCACATCATGCATCCTATTCCATGTAACTACAGCCCGAATTAAACTACGAAAACGACAACTCTTTGCAATTTATAGGAAATAAAAAAACCCTGATCTTCCTTAACATTTTATCCCGTGAACTCTCCCTCTTTCAGTCGAGGTCAATGGCAATTATACCTGATGAGCGAGTTCGTCTTTCAGAAACTTACGCAAGAAAAAATTAACTCACACGGTGGGAAATTATCCGGATTAGCTTCAAATTTGCTCGTGGCAGGGGGAAAATCAAGGGTGTAACTCCAGGAAGAACTCTCAAGTGGCCGAGGGAATAATTCCTTTAATGGCCATCTTAATGTTGCTGTTATTTATATATATATATATATATATATATATATATATATATATATATATATATATATATATATATATATATATATATATATATACGTATATATATATGTGTGTATATATATACATATATACATATATACATATATATACATATATATACATATATATATATATATATATATATGTATATATATATATATATATGTATTGCCTAATTCGATAAGGATTACAGAGTTCTCACTTTAAAAGAAAGTTCACCTCTCTGTATGTGGTCGCCTGCCACCTTCTTTTTAACGATAGCATCGGGTATTCAATTTTTTTTTATTTGCCCAGGTGAAAAAAAATGCTACACTGCTCGTTCTTGATCGTCAGGAAACGACCCAATTGTTAAACTTCAAACTACAGCAAGGGGAAACACCTTGAGATAGGGCCAGATATATGTTGCAATGGAGTTTAATGTTAAGTTGCAACGGAGTTTAATGTTAAGTCGCAACGGAGTTTAATGTTAAGTTGCAACGGAGTTTAATGTTAAGTTGCAACGGAGTTTGTTAAGTTGCAACGGAGTTTAATGTTAAGTTTCAAAGGAGTTTAATGTTAAGTTGCAAGAACACTGAGTTGTTGCAAACGGAGTTTAATGTTGTTGCAACGGAGTTTAACTAAGACGGCCCAATAAAGTCTATGTGAGCAAGAAAAAGTGTTCAATATAAAAAAATGAACACTGTTTGTTCGTGCAGTAATTCTATAATGAAAAAATTGCTTTGTGCAGTATTTTATCTATACAGATTAATACATTAATAACTATTTTTACCTTTAAAAATTTTCTTCAGAGAAGTTCGAAGGACTTGGATCTTTTGATCGGCAAAACATAAAAATTTCAAAAAATTATTTCATAATATATATATATATATATATATATATATATATATATATATATATATATATATATATATATATATATATATATATATATATATAACATTACATATTAAGGGACAAATATCGTGTATAATATCCAGTTCACTATACCTTGGGAATAACTGACACCCAAAAGGTATTATACTGTATATGAAAGGTGTTATATACATATACATATATTGCACTTATTGCACTTTCTTTTCACCTGACTCACAATTCGGGAAAAAAATTGTCGGGAGATGAAAATTAAAAAAAGAATTATTCAAAGGCATAAATATCTTCACAACTTGCTAGAATAAGCTTAGCAATTAAGAAATCAGCTTCCATTGTCGACTGAGAACAGACTGGAACTAATAAATAGGAAGTCAAGCAAAGTAAGAGTCATAGTAACAGAAAAGTAATGAAGGGCAAAACAAATCATTTGACACTGTAAGAAAAAGCTGAGGTCTGAGACTACAAACTGTTTACAACACATGATAAACATCAAAACAATTCAGCTACATTTTGTACAGCCATAAGCCTAAGGCAATCATTACGGTTCTATTTTCTTCAAATTAATAATAATAATAATAATAATAATAATAATAATAATAATAATAATAATACCACAAGTAGGACGAAATTCATTTCCTTAATATTTATGTCAATGTAATGACCGCAATGCCCTCTTAATTTCTCGAATTCTTCCAAATGCAAGAACATGAAGAAAATCTGACGCCCGTAGCAGGATTCGAACCCAAACCCGGAGTATCAGAACGAGGTTAGGTTACCAACTTTACCACGTTAAAGGATAAAAGTCTATCGCCACTCAAACACACATAAACCTGTCGAATTCAGATACATTCATTTGAGCTGGAATAAACCTATCCTCACATCATAAACATATATATATATATATATATATATATATATATATATATATATATATATATATATATATATATATATATATATATATATATATATATATATCATATTTATCGCACACACACACCAGTATGCACATAAACTAAGTCACGGAAGCCAATACATGAAATCGACTAATATGGCCGTTGCAACGAACGCGTATTTTCACAAAAAGGACGAGAGAGAGAGAGAGAGAGAGAGAGAGAGAGAGAGAGAGAGAGAGAGAGAGAGAGAGAGAGAGAGAGAGGCGTAATTAGGAGGGAGTAATGGCGTCTCGTCCGACCTGTGCCCTGCAAAATTCCAGTGAATAGAAAATCACCAGCTTAACCCTCATTATGTTGTCCCACTTGCGAGTGATGCCTCAATACGCTCTTTCCTGTTCTTTTACCTAAGGACCCCCTGCAAATCTACCCCTGAAGCGAGAACGTTTTCTCTCGTGCCGCAATCAACCAGCGCATTCAACGGAGTCCGTAGGAGGTGGTCGTCGATCGGCAGGATTCTTTACTTATAATTCGAAGGATTTCATCAACCCAAGGAAAGGGCAATTGCCGAGGGACGTCTTTGAATCACCTAATATTCTTTTCCGTCGGGCATTTCCCTAGAAATCTTTTATCGCGTATAATATGGAGGGGGTATGATCGTTCTCATTAGCTAACTTTATTCCTACGTACAGAAAAAACCAAGATTGCCCAAATTATTTCTTGGCGAGTTTACCCAATGCACATTTTCATGCAACCCTCCGGCTAATACGAAAAATGGCACGAGATGGAGTGCTGAAAATGATTCTAATATTCCTTTTTTTTCGGATCACCTCGTTAACACACACACACACACACACACACACACACACAAATGCCCAGTTTGATTGTGCTTTTACCAATTCTTCTGTTCTGACTGATGAAAAGAAATGATGAAAAGAACTTCAACCGTTATTTCGAATAAAAATCATCTTCGCTTAAATCACAACAGCTCAATATATTAGCCTCATCTTCTCAAGAGCAATCGGGAATATTTCCCCTTTGATGTTACTCCTTCCAGCATCAGAATTCTCTGCAGCTATAAATAAATGTTCTACTAAGGGGAATGCAATACTCTGTTCACCGGGTCATTTCAATATCGGCCACATAATCACATCCTTATTTTATTCTACAACAAGGAGCCCCGAGACTGATTACAACAAGGAGCCCCAAGACTGACTACAACAAGGAGGCCCAAGACTGACTACAACAAGGAGCCCCAAGACTGACTGAATCTAGGATGTATGTACTTATATTTTTTTTTTTTATCTGAAGAGTTACATATTTTTCTCCCAGTTTACATTTTCCACAATTGTTAAAATCTCATCTCAAGATTTAAATTCTATTTTTCACTTCCTTTTCTAAAGGGCAGGGCTGGGCTGGACTAAGACACTGGGTTGCAGGTCCAATTAGCACTGGGTAACAATGAACTAGGATACTAGGTTGCAGGTCCAATCTGCACTGGGAGAACAATGAACTAGGACACTAGGTTGCAGATCCAATTAGTACTGGGATAACAATGAACTAGGATACTAGGTTGCAAGTCCAATTAGCACTGGGATAACAATGAATTAGGACACTAGATTGTAGGTCCAATTAGCACTGGAATAACGATGAACTAGGACACTAGATTGCAGATCCAATTAGCACTGGGATAACAATGAACTAGGACACTAGATTGCAGGTCCAATTAGCACTAGGATAACAATGAACTAAGACACTAGATTGTAGGTCCAATTAGCACTGGGAGAACAATGAACTAGGACACTAGGTTGCAGGTCCAATTAGCATGGAGAACAATGAACTAGGACACTAGGTTGCAGGTCCAATTAGCACTGGGATAACATTGAACTAGGACACTAGGTTGCAGGTCCAATTAGCATGGAGAACAATGAACTAGGACACTAGGTTGCAGGTCCAATTTGCACTGGGAGAACAATGAACTAGGACACTAGATTATAGGCCCAATTAGCACTGGGATAACAATGAACAAGGACACTAGGTTTCAGGTCTAATTAGCACTGGGATAATAATAAAGAGCAAGAAAATATCAGATGAATAGAGATTCTGCAATAAGTATGATGAATCGTAAAGGAGACATTGAGTGCTTAGAAAACAGTACAAGGAATGATGCGAAGATATTATTTTCGGCATTAAGACACGTCCTTTTAACAGAGAGTAGATGCTGAGAGAAAAACGAAGATGAATCATTTCCAGAAGGATGAAAGGGTAAGGTAACCAGAGGAGGGGGAAGGATAGGAAGGCCCCATCTACTGTACTGCAGGATGAACAGCCTGCGAACACGAAGCCTAAGCCATCCGGGAGATAATCCGGACAGGAGTTCTTACCATTAATGCAGGTCAAACGATGTTCTATCGCCCAAACCTAATGGCTGCTAACTGATGAAAAATATCACCAACCCACCGAAGGAGAAAGCGGTCAAGACAAACGTGGTGTATAAATTTACCGGGTCCAGAAGGAACAGACTAGAATGTATAGAATTTAGGAAAAAGGCCAAGCGCTGGGACCTAAGATGTCATTCAGCCTTGAAAGGAAAACTGACAGTAAGAAGGTCTGAAAGATGCAACAGGAGGAAAACCTCGCAGTTGCGCTTTGAAAGAATTGCTAAAGAGGCTGGAAAGTCAGACGGAAGAAAGAGAATATGGACGGAGGTACAATAAAAAGAATCAAAGAGGTGCAGCTAGAGGCGGAAGGGACGCTGCAAAGAACCTCAAGTAATGCCACAGTGCATCAAGTGAGATGCACTGTCAGGACTAACCCCCTATACGGAGGAGTCCTGAAGGAAAAATTGTCTCAACAGAATTCTCTATATAAGTCCTTGAGGAGGCGTCTACAATACCATGGAGATCAGAATGGCTATAAGCTAAGTATAACTTAGTTTAACTAGACCACTGAGCTGATTAACAGCTCTCCTAAAGAGGGCTGGCCCGAAGGGTTAGACTTATTTTACGTGGCTAAGAACCAACCGGTTTACCTAGCAACGGGACCTACAGCTTATTGTGGAATCCGAACCACATTATACCGAGAAATGAATTCTATCACCAGAAATAAATTCCTCTTTTCTTCACTTGGCCGGAGATCGCTCAGGTCAGCAGAGTGCTATCCGAGAACTCTACCGACTCGTCAACGAGGAACTTCAGAATGGCTACAGAGGAAATCAACAGTAGTATACAAACGACAATAATACGGTAATAACAGTACAAAACATTACCAAGCGAAGACTGGTGATTACAGGCGTGGAATGCATAAGATGACAGCGCACATTCGCCTGAACAGCACAAGAGCCAATCAGAAACCAGCACGCCTTTTCATTACGAGTTTATTGGGTGAAATATTTATGATGCCACAGCATTATCTTTCTACCGCACGTAGCAATAAATAATAGCATGGTCAGAATGTTGAGTTTATTTGCAACCTCAGTTGAGAACGGGTTTTTTTATTGTTTCTAAATAAACCAGAAAAAGCTAAAAAAAAACATTCAGATGTTTTAAAAACGTTTCCAGATTCTAAGACAAAAAAATATAAAAGAAGACATCAAGGAATAACAAAGATCTTACTTAAATGGAATATGAGTAACAGGAAAGAAACATATAAGAGAATAATGAAAAATAAGAAATAAAAATGGGTTTTAACAGATGGGTAGCAGATAATAACGCAAAGAGAGAGCTACAAAAAATGGAAAAATTTCGCCACTGAATTCACGCTTTGTCACTGAAGTGCAACGGCGTTCTGTTAAACCTGAGCCCCATAAAAACGCAGTTAACACCAGGAAACCAACACTTCTTCAATCCTGATCTCGGGTGAATGTGGACACTTGGTAGGTGAAATGAGTATTATATACAATATGCAGGTATGGAATGATAACGATGGTGGTGGGATTGCAAATGGCGCTTGTCACGTGATGAAAGAGGTCAATCTGTCAACGGTTTAGTCCTGGCTAGCTTATAATTAAGTCGAGTCTGGTTGGCGGATTCACCGGGACACTTGCTTGAGAAAGTGTTCGTGAACTGTTTCCACTGTTGCACAAGATAGGTTCATATTCCAGGTTCATACACTAGGTTTGACTAATAATGGCGTATGCCAGAAACTTTCTCATGTACCGGCAGATACTTTCATATATATATATAAAAATAAGTATCTATATCTTTTCTCTATTCATATATATATATATATATATATATATATATATATATTTATATATATATATATATATATATATATATATATATATATATATATATTTATATATATATATATATATATATATATATATATGAAAAAGGAAGGAGTGGAGAAACTTATTTCAAGCTGCGTAAAATTCAACTGGTATGTTGGGCACTACGCGCCTGCCCGGAAAAACCTCGGGCACGTGGAATTTAGGTTCCAACTTCTTTTATGACCTGTTTGGTAGAATTGCTAATTGCCCTGGACTCTCACTTGAAAGACCGGGGGCTCGTCCTGATAATGAGTCAAAAATTATTTCTGTGACCACGTTCTCATGTGTTCATTTCCATATATATATATATATATATATATATATATATATATATATATATATATATATATATATATATATATATATATATATATATATATATATATATATATATATATATATATATATATACATATATATATACAGTATATATATATATATATATATATATATATATATATATATATATATATACATGTAACTGTTTTGTGTCTGTCATACGCATTTGCTTTTCCCATGTAAGACTGTCAGCCACGTCTCACAGCACAACCTATACCCAGCAACTGGTAAAAGAAATAGAGAGAGAGAGAGAGAGAGAGAGAGAGAGAGAGAGAGAGAGAGAGAGAGCCTACATCCAGAAATCCTATCTTCGGATCTCGGGCTCATAACACAATGTTTACGTGACCGTTGCTTTCCTGTAACAACGACGGCTTGGTCGTGTTGCCATGTTTTGTTTTCTCTGTCTCTCTCTCTCTCTCTCCCTCCGCACTTTAGGAAGGACTGCGTATGTTTGCGTAAGGGAACTGAGGGATGTTCTGTCAATGACTCCCAACACCCCGTGATCTATCCAAAGATACGAAATACTTTACACACGATTTCCCGGTTGGCTCGGTGTCAATGGCCTGGGGGTTGCGTAACCCGAACTGTCTTCTCTTTAGAGAATTTTCCGATTGTTACGCAACTCTCAAAGGCGCCTACGCTTACGTATGAACACGTTCTTACGTATACAGCATTTATACGCTTTTTATGTCGCACTGGTTGACTATTTACATTGACCCGTCTAGATATGGGCTCTAACCCGAGTCAAAAATCTTTCCATGTTCTAAAACGTTTCTCAAAGTGATGACTGAAGCCAAGGCCTAAAGGTTGAATGCATGTAATTTTAACGCAGACCATAGACGAATATTTCCACGACTTATATTCCGATAAGGGAACTTCCACAACCGCTGCTAATGCCTTTGTTCCGTATTACTGCATGGGGAAGGAATCAAGAGCTGAAGTAAGTACTGGAAATATAGCTTCTGAGCACGCAGCGTCCAAACCATTTAACAAGCTGCCCCACGGGAATTGAAAAGATGCGAAAATCTGAAGATATTCATAAAGAAAATAAAGACATTTTTTCCAGAACCAAATATGACAAGGAAAATTTAATGGGCCCCACCTGATGGTCCTAATGAGAGCCGAGAGGTGGTCCCCAAAAAGTAAACAACGATGATTACTTTTATATATATCCTTTATCGTGACGTTTTAGGGTCATCAGCGTTTTGTGTCGACAAACTCAGTTTGGGAAGAGCTGAAGCGCTGCAAGTGTGAAGTTCCATTGCAATGCACCTAACGTCGTTAAAAATTTAATCCGCAAGTGATATTCATTTTTATTTCAACTGTCTATATACTATTTTCAGCTTTTCTTTATATATTCGGCGTCTTCCTTGCACATACCGGCATTTTGGTTTCTGTCGTTAACAACAACAACAACAACAACAACAACAATAATAATAATAATAATAATAATAATAATAATAATAATAATAATAATAATAATAATAATCTCCTTGCACTAGATCTCAGTTTCCTTTCATCAGTGATTAGCAAGTCAGATGCCTCCCATTTTCGAGAAAATAAAACATTTCAGTTCCTGATATCCAAATGGGAAAATAAAGGATGTCAGTTCCCTTAAATCCATAGATAAAATAAATTCAATTCCCTAAAATCCACATAGGAAATTTCAATTCCCTAAAATTCACATAGGAAAATAAAGTACGTCAGTTCCCTAAAATACATAGTGGTAAATAAAGGATTTCAGCTTCATAAAATGTATATGAGAAAATAAAGGATTTACTGCCCTAAAATCCAAATAGGAAAATAAACGATCTCATTCCCCTAAAATCCACATGGGAAGATAAAGGATTCAGTTCCATAAAATCCAAAAGGGATACTAAAGGATTTCAGTTCCCTAAAATCCACATGGGAAGATAAAGGATTCAGTTCCCTAAATTCCATAAGGGAAAATAAAGTATTTCAGTTCCCTAAAATCCAAACGGGAAAATAAATAATTTCAGTTACCTAAAATCTATATGAAAAAATAAAGGATTTCAGTTCCTAAATACATATGAGAAAATAAAGGATTTCAGTTCCCTAAAATACTTATGGGATACTAAAGGATTTCGTTTCCCTAAAATCCATACGGGAAAATAAAGGATTTCAGTTCCCTAAAATCCATATGAGAACATAAAAGATTTCAGTTCCTAAAATCCATATGAAAAAAAAAAAATTCGGTTCCCTTAAATTTAAATGAGAAAGTAAAGGATTTCAATTCCCTAAAATCCATGAGAAAAAAAAGGATTTCAGTTACCTAAAATCCATGTGGGAAAAGAAAGGATTTCAATTCCCTAAAATCCATGAGGGAACAAAAGGATTTCAGTTCCCTAAAATCCATATAGGAAAAGAAAGGATTTCAGTTCACTAAAATCCATGAGAAAAAAAGGTTTCAGTTCCCTAAAATCCAAGTGGGAAAAGAAAGGATTTCAGTTCCCTAAAATCCATATTGGAAAATAAAGAATTTCAGTTCCCTAAAATCCATACAGGAAAATAAAGGATTTCAACTACCTTAAATCCATACGAGAAAATAAAGGATTTCAGTTCCCTAAAATGCATATGAAAAATAAAAGATATCTGTTCCTTAAAATCCATACTGAAAAATAAAGGATTTCAGTTCCATAAAATATATATGGGAATATAAATTATTTCAGTTCCCTAAAACCCATCTGGTAAAATAAAGGATTTTAGTTCCATAAAATGCATATGGGGAAATAAAGGATGTAATTTCCCTAAAATGCATATGATAAAATAAAGGATTTCAGTTCCCTATAATCCATACTTGAAAACAAAGGATTTCAGTTCCCTAAAATGCATATGGGATAATAACGGATTTCAGGTCCCTAAAATGCATATGGGAAAATAAAAGATTTCAATTTCCTAAAATGCATATGAGAAAATAAAGGATTTAAAGGAGAAGTTTTATCTCCAACGATAGGGTTACAAGGAGATAATGTATTTACCTTTATCAGTTTTTTCCACGATGTTTTTCAGTGACGTTTGTTAGAATTCATCCTAGAACCAAAAGGAATGTTTTATGACCAAGCGCTACCTGGTAGTCAATAATCGTGCCTATTCTGCTGAATAATTTCTTCTTCAGCAGAATAATGTTTCTTCTTTTCTGCTTAATTCAGTGGCTGGAGCGGAATGGAGGAACACGGATACAATTAAACAGCTTAAACAAGAGCGCTCGGAGAACAAAAAATCCTCCTAGACTGAGCAATCCACTACCTAAACAGCATTTTCCCCCCTGAAGTTACATTCCTACTTCTTGAAAAAATCTATTCGTATGTCACCAGCCACAGGGCCCACCTTTAGTAATTTATTCGTAAAAATCTACGCACTGTATTGTGTAAGCCTGCAAACACACAGGCAAAAGACAAAAAATAAACAAAATCGAAAAACGTAACTTTCATTATGACAACAGACAGGAATATGTCCTTCCGGCATTAATCACGTGACTGGCCAACTCGTGATATATCAAAACATCCATAGAATTCTTCACAGTGAATGATGAAATACTGGCGATAACATTCACTTAGTTTCAGTTGGGCTGAACTTGACCATTTATCCGTCTTCAAATTTCCACGGAATTTTAACTTCTCAGAATGAACCCGTTACTGAACTCTTATGAAAGTCATTTCAGCGCAAACCTTAAATAAAGGGCATTCTTCACCCTGTCTCTCTTTTGAAAATCAATCCATAAATTCTCCATAAAATGTTAAAATTGTTGAACGTTATCCCACAGAAAACTTTAACATCATAACTATTCTGTAACCTTATATCTTACAATGACGTTCGAACATAAAGATACATTTTTTAGCAAGAGAAAAAGACATGAAAGTTCAGCTCATCTCCGAATGATCTTTATATTTTATGGCCATTAATTACCTTCGATTCTACATCGTATTAGTGCATTGAAAATGAAGACTTTAATTAATAACATTCCTTACCTTTTTTATCTATTTTATGTACCGTCATTCGAACACATTCACTACTGACAATTTATTTTCATAATTTCGTTAGGTTAATTCCCTGATAATCAGCGAGTCTTAAATACGAAATATTTCGCACAATCCAAAGAAAATTACATTAATAACTGTAAACACACCCTTAAAAACGTCCTGATTCAAAGAAATATACCACAACAGAGGGAAAATTTTTGGTTCACGATAGAGATTTGAAAATAGAAAATGAGCATCACACATCCATCAGAGAAAACGTTACTTACCTTTGAGGGGCCTGACTCGCGTAGGAAGAGAGCGTGCGCTGGGACCTCGGTCTGAGGAGTAGATGCAGGACTGTCCTGGAGGGAAGAGAATCGATTTAAACACTGATTTAAGTTTATTTCGGTAAAACTGACGAGTACAACCGCGCATCTCTGGTTCGGTAACTAGGCTACCAGGTTATGTGCAGCATGGGCGCCGTGTTTAGTACCAGCCCCTTGGGGATCAACGTACAAACATTTTTTTAACGACGGTAATTATCATAAACATACGCAACATACATAAAAATAAAACAAATACATAAAGGAAAGGTAGTAAATATCCCGGTCGGCGACTAGCAGGAACCACATCGTGGTAGTAGTAGTATTCAATTTTACCCAAGTTTATTTCAAGTAACTCTAAAGGCAGGCTATTAATTAAAACAGAATATTCAGGACGAAACTGAAAACGAAACAGTTTACGTTTGATCTTATGACGAACATGAATAAATGAAAACTAGAACTTACAATCAGCGAAGTGGTCTATTATGGAGACGTGCAAAAGCCAAATTACTTTGAATATTACTACATTTTCATTTCTATATGAACTGGATGAACAGTTTTTCACATTGGAATAACTACAATTATTCAATATTTAAAGCATGCATAATAAAATGGAATTAACATAAAATATGTTGTAGAATCAGCTATAGTTTTTCTATAAGCATGTCTGGAATCAGATATGACAGTATAGCATTTTCCATTTACATTTTAAAGACACTTGTTCAGTGCTGTCAAATTCCTGGAGATCTTGGTCTACCAAAAGTAACAACCATTTTCTATTGGACTAGTGATAAAATATTTTCCATGTACAGAGAGAGAGAGAGAGAGAGAGAGAGAGAGAGAGAGAGAGAGAGAGAGAGAGAGAGAGAGAGAGAGAGAGAGAGAGAGAGAGAGAGAGAGAGAGAACTTTGAGCTGGTGTCAAACAGAAGGAATATAAAAATAAAACTTCACTCCACTCATTTTCATCCATAAGATACGCCATCGTTTGGATGTTTTGGTCTAAAACCAATGACCATTTAGTCAGCATAACATCGCCTCCAGCGTCTTGTGATGCAAAGGGCCTCTGTAAAATTCATATCTAAAGGAAATGGATATCCTTTTGTATATCAAGCCAATGAGTCCTCTATTTGCCACAAACTGAAAATAGCAATTTAGAACGTAAGAACCCTGAATGAGATTGGGAATATGCGACAGGCAGGAAATGAATCCATGAGATATGGATTGGACATCTTAGCTATTTATGAATCACGGTGCAAAAGAATGGGGAAAGAAAGAATGGATGGAGGTAAAGTGTATATTTATTCAGGAAAAACAGATAGAATTAGATGGAATTGGTAAATAAGGGGGAGGCATGATCTTAATACCAATTGCAGAAGAGGCACTGACGAACTGGAGACTACTGCAGTAAGTGGACTACTGCTGGCAAGAATCAAAACAGTGCAATGTGAGCATTATGGTGAACCAGCGAATGATGTCTCCGAAAATACGAGATGAATTTTATAGAGATGTAGAATATTGTAGATAAAATACCAGAAAGAGATACGAAAATTCTTAGTGACATGTAAGAAAGTTGGTAGGAACAACGAAGGTAAGGACGATGTAATAGGCAAGGAAGGCCTGGGAGAGACTCAAACGAAAGTAGGATGTAATTTATTAGTTTTTGCACGAAAAAAATTTGATGATTGGAAGGAAATTTTCAAACAAAAGGAAGTCTAGAAAGAACACGAGGAATGCTAGGATCTACACAGGAGCTGATGTCGGGAGTGATCACAAACTCCTCACTGCCACAACAGAGTTAAAATTGCAATCACTCAAAAAATAAAGAGACAAGAAGGAGATAATATGACTGATATACCTGAAACTGAATCAGACCTGAATGTCCTTATGAATGAATGAACAATTTTTGAGGTGGAATCAACAATAGAGAAACATAGGAACTGAGATGACCCAGCGCATACTAACTAGACTATTTTGCAGAATATGGAGTGAGGAAAGAAAGCCTGATGATTGGGAATTGGAAGTCATAACAAAGGTGCCATAGCAAGTTGAGCTGACTAAGACGTAAATATACAGGCACTGCCCTTATGCCAGTTGTAATGAAAATATTGGTACACTTATTCACAGACAATACTAAGGAAGGTCTTGTTTCACTACGGCATTCCTGTTAAATATGTAACAGCAAGTAGATGAGGGGGTCTCGTCAGATGAATTTGCGGTAAATAGTGGGGTGCTACAAGGTGATTTTATTTCACCTCTGCTGTTTGCCCTTCTCACAATTTTATAACTAAAACAGCTGTCTGAGATGGAAGATAAGATATATTATAGGAATAACGTCAGAAACCTGACAGACTTAGAATACGCAGATGATGCTGTTTTAGTCAGCGAAACATTGCACGGCAAATCTAGCACGAAGTAATCACAATGGGATGAAATCACTTTAGATGGAGAAAGGATTTATGAAGTTGAGCCCTTCGCAAATGTTTAGGGACAACCATACCCAGTAACTTGGTGAAAAACTAAAAAACGCAAATCAAACAATGGGCAGACTGAACAACTGAAAATCAAATAGACTGAAACTGCATACAGAACTAAAATAGATGAGCAACGATATAAAAGGGATATCAAGGAAGTTCCATAAGTAGATGAGATAATAGTGAAAAGGGGATAGAGATGGTTTGGAGATGTCCTTCACACCCTCACTGGGGGAATAGTATATGATAGCATCAGCTCCCGTAGGCTTGTGTGCTCCTGTGGGCACCCGTAAGAGTTGGAAGACCCAGACCTACATGGATAAGAACTATGAGGAGGGAAGCTACAGTCGATTGAATATATGTGGAAGACTATTTGGTCTCAGTGCTTATGTGAAATATATCTTAGTAGAATGATTTATTCTTTGTCTTGTCAACAAATTCATATTAAATCTTGTTGATAAATAAATAAATTCTACATAAGACTAGCATTCGTTGAAACCTGGTCAAAATTTCATTAAGAATTCAAAATCTTCATTAGAGAATTAAGGCTTTTTAACCCGGTAACGCAGGTTTTTACTTATAGCAGGGCTGTCTAAACACACACCAAAAGTAGCCGGCTTGAATATTAGAGGTGATAAATTTCTACTTTAAACGTTACAAAAAATACATTTATTACTACAAAAATAAATCGGTAATTTTGAAAAACAAGTGGTCTATATAAATATGCTACATTAATATCGTTTCTCTGTAGAGACTATAAATTAATCATGGGAATACAAATTTCTACTACCAATAATATTTCAGTATAATATATGAAGGTGGCCCTCTTGACTTCTGATTCCAGACAGTCCATCTTACAGAGCAATACGCTGAAGGTGATACTAAAGTTGCCAGCTGCATTTCTTTCAATGCGTTTCATTCAGTTTTGCTGTTCAAAATCACTAAGTTTACATGGCTAAAATTCTCTTCTCGAATTTGATTTAAGAAAGCATGAAGAGAACCTTATGAATGCCTTAATACTTAGTGGCCCGTTAAACATGCTATCCTCTATGTATTTTTCATTCGGACTTGCAGTCGTCCATACCAAGTCCAGCCTTTCTCACCACTGGTCCCCTATGCATGGCGTACCTAAGGGTGGGACTCGCCACCTCAACCCTCACTACCTTCATTTTTGAATGGTATAGGTACACAGAAGTAAATAATAATGATGTAAGTCTTTCTGCAGCATTATCAGGTTAAATTATGCTTACGCCACACACTCACCTTGCCCAGAAGTCTCGCCAGCTTTCGGTAGGGGGTTTCCCTCTTGGCACTGGGAGCTTCGACCTGTGGGATTTCTGGTACTCCACTGTTCGTCGGAGTATCCACGTCATCTTTAGGGTCGGATGGCGTGGTAGCTCTACTTATATTCAAAGGACCGTCTTTGCCTGGGTCAAATGCAAAAGAAAAATTAATGGACGTCACTGCAATCTGTACTGCTTTTGGTGTAAACATACTGTTATTACATCTTGTGCAACAGTACCTCCCTCCTTCTATTGAGTTTATTGTTAGTAGTATATATATTATATAAAAACCAGACTAAATATATCTAGTGGGAGGCTACGTAAAAGACTTGTGATACCAAAGCTTCAATTAAATTTTCTAACCCTGCAGTGTTCATGCATTATATGAATATTAATAATCAAAGTAAATACTGGAAACTTATTTAAAATATCAACATGGCCATTAAGTACACACAGAACACTATCAATACCTTATGTATTTATGACACAAGAAAAAAGGAATAAATATCACAGAAAGGTGAAATGAAGCTTCGCACATTTCAGGTTAATTTAGATTCATCTCTAGGATAACATTAGGTTGGGTGAAGTCCTGACACAATACGGCAGCATTTTAGACAAGCGGGGTCAAATGCGACACTAATGAAAATATCCTTGATAACCAAAACATAAAGAACCCCTTGTAGAAATTCATCAAGAACCTACCTAATCCCGGAAGCTTGACGCCAATGCGATCAAGGCCAAGCTTCTTGACCTTCGAGTCTTGTTTAACGTCAGTCTTGGACTCCAGCTTGCTCTCTGGTTTGGCTTCAGACGGAGTCTCCGAAATCTCTGCGCTTCCTTGTTGGCTCGTCTCATCCTTTCCAGGTCCCGAAACGGCTTGGCTGATGAGAGACAAGCTACCGCCCACGCCTTTGTTTACTTTCTGGAATCATAGACGGGGAAACAATACATGTAATTCAGCAGAAATACGTCTTGGTTTCTTTATTAGCTGAGACGCCCATCCAATAAATTCATCGACATGGTTTTCAAGGTCTGAGCAATGAACAGAATTTAGTCATTATAAGATGTAAGGCAGTCATTATGAGATATCACGCAGAGTTTAAGTAAATAAATATAAAAGCAGTAGCTTTCGATCTACACTAAGGAGCTATTGACCACTAAAGTCCTCTTCAGCTGAAGAAGACTTTAGTGAAGGTCGAAAACTCCTGTTTTTATATTTACTTAAACTTTGTGTTTCTACAGTGTTTTTTTTTAAACATTCGCGACAAAAATGAAGAATACGTTTTTATTGCTGGATAAGATATAACATCTGACTACTAGTCAATGAAAGCACGATAATTCATGGATTATCTAAGACTCATGAAAACAATGTTCGAATGACTGATATAACATACCTATTAAAACCTGGATTTTTTACTGGTCTCCCGATTACCAACATAGCCTAATTTATCAGTATTTTTTTTTATTTTATTTGATTTAATCACATTTTCAGTAATTATACCTATGAACAGGTATGGCCTTTAAAGACTTGACAATGGCACCTCGTATCATCTGCTGCCAATAAACCTTTATAATCTTTTTTATAAGTACTGTATTTATGTGTCGTTCAGATATCACTGTAGCCTATTCTTAAGCTGATGTAGGATAAAATGTATTATATATATAATATATATATATATAATGTATATATGTATATACATACATACATACTTGGGGAAATGTGACAGGGAAAGTACAGAGGCTACTTAGTGGGACATAACACTGTCTAACATATGAAAGGAAGGTATATAAAATCAATCATCTGTGTAAGTACACACAGGTGATTGAGGAACTGATATGTAGTAAGTCTCCACCATGAGGAAGGGGTTAAATAAATAATAATTAAGTACATATTTGTGGAATGGCTCTGTTCATGGATGATACAGTGATTACTGGGGATGTCTCCAAGAAAGTACCGAGAGTAATGGTAATGTTATTTTTAATCAAAATGCAGAACGAAGTAAAATGGTGAGTATCTGACAGTTTTTTATGCATTTTCACAAAGTTGATATCTATTTCCATTCCAGATGCTTGGTTAACCTTTACAATCCTCTTGTATCGAACAATAACGGGGGCTTTAGGTGGCAAACTGGGGCTTTTTTTGTTGAGAAAAACAAACAAGTAAAATATGCGCCCAAGTTTCTTCGGCGCAATCGAGTGTTCTGTACAGCCGCTACAACGTATAATCAAGGCACCGAAAATAGAACTATCTTTCGGTGATCTCGGTATAATGCTGTATGAGCCGCGGCCCATGAAACTTTAACACGGGTTTGATGATTAGAGGGTGGATGATCAACATACCAATTTGCAGCCCTCTAGCCTCAGTAGTTTTTAAGATCTGAGGGCGGACGGAAAAAGTGCGGATAGAAAAAAGTGCGGACAGAATAAAGTGCGGACGGACAGACAAAGCCGGCGTAATAGTTTTCTGTTACGGAAAACAAAACTGGTCAAATTTATGGATGCATTTTAACCTAACAAAATCGGACTTAACCTAACACTGTTAATCAGAGTAGCGCATCCCTATACACACACGGATGCAGGTTTATCTACACTAGAGCACTGCGCTCTACCTAACCACGGGGTGGGGGTTGGGAGTGGGGGAGTCGGAGTCCATCGCTACCCTTGACCTAACCTGACATAGGAGACCATAAATTATATAAAAACGATACAGACTTACATACCTTAGTTACTTCTTATCCTCTTCGTTGCCATCTCTAAAGGAAATAGGGGGGCCACTGAACCCCCCACCTAACCTGACCTTTAAAACGGTGCTACTTTGGTTTGTTATATACGCGTCACTTACTCCGAGCTGCTAGTACTAAACTAGAGGGAAGCTCCTTGGGACGCCGCGTTGAGTACTGTACTATCCCCTCGGGGATCAAAGTATTGTATACACTCATTTCTTAATTGTGTGGACGACAAATTTTATATCAATAAACGATATCTTCGTGTGGCCGTCTACTTTACATTTACCATACGGTGCTTAGTACTAGCACCTCGAAGTAGTGACGCGTAGATAACAAACCAAAGTAGCACCCTTAAAACTAGGTCTTCTCACTGTGTTCCCTCATTACTGTTAGACACAGGGGGGGGGGCTTATCGTGGGTTAACCAAACATTAACGGATATGGATGTCAAATTCATTCAAATCTCGTCAAAACTATGCAAAACAACTTTATTCAGTACTTAAAATCAACTATTTCCAAAGTCCCTGCTAGCAGCTTTGAGACCACGTGCGCCTCTAAGATAGTGTTCCTCCCTGATTACACAATCTTCCTGCAGTGGGGGCACTTCACCAGCCGAACAGACACAAAAACAAATTTTACTATATTAATGGGTTTCTTGGGGTTCTTTGAAGATTCATAATAAATCACTCGGCATTCGACACTACAGAGATGTCATTTATACAAGGCCCTGCCATGACTGACTGCATTTAAAAACCTACGGAACTAACATACACCCAACGAAACATACCACTGGTTGAGTTATGTTAAGTTTGGGAAAGCACTTGTCACTGGTTATTGGTAGAAGTAAGTAAATACAACAGACACCCAGAGCGCACCAAGCTAACCTGAACACAAAGTGGATAACCTCCCTAACAATATGGCGACAAATTCCAACAAAAATGTTCAGTTTTCTGCATCCTGTACGTATCTTGCTAACTACACATCCACAATGACTTTGGTATAGAAGGCAGTATCACAGAAATGACTAAAACATTTTATTATATGGCTTTACAGACTGTGGAAGAAAATACAAAAATGACAGATGATGCAGTTACTTGAAAGTAAATGTTACAGGTGATGATAGAATGGAATCGAATGGAATATAGAGTTTAGGTCAAAGGCCAAGCACTTGGACCTACGAGGTCATTCAGCGCTGGAAAGGAAATTGAAAGTAGATAGGCTTGAAAGTTGTAACAAGAGGAAAACATCGCCGTTGCACTATGAGATAATTGTTAAGAGAGGGTGGATAGCAAGATGGAAGAAAGATAATATGCATTGAAGTACTGTACAGTAAAAGGAGTGAAAGGGGTTGCAGCTAGGGGCCGAAGGGACGCCGCAAAGAACCTTAAGTAATGCCTGCAGTGCCGCCATCATCACCTGTACCCCGTACAGACTGCAAGAAATGAAAAACAAATAGCAGTGGTAAGAAAAACACTGGGACAGAAACGTGAGTAGGTACGTGGAGCATTGTTTGGAATAAAGGGCAAATGTGTCAATGTGAATTGTTTTAGTAGCATACGTGAAGCTGATGGTTAAAAGGATGGGGAACTATGACAACAATATGAAGGTTCGCCTGAGTGATATGATGTGTAGGTTTTATGGTGGTTCGGCCATACGGGTATTTGGATTGGATTACAGAGTTTAGGCCAAAGGCCAAGCTCTGGAACCTATGAGGTCATTCAGAGCTGAAACGGAAATTGACAGTAAAAAGGTTTGAAAGGTGTAACAGGAGGAAAACCTCGCAATTGCACTATGAGTCAATTGTTAGAAGGTGGTAATTAAGATGGAAGAAAAAGAATATGAACGGAGGTACAGTAAAAAGAATCTTCAAGAAGAATATTAGGAGTAAGATGGCAGAATAGAATTAGAAATGATACCACATGGGAAATTATGGCAGTTCCATATGAAGATGAGCTGATGTTGAAAGGGAGGTGGAAATGGCTTGAGAGAGAATGGTCCATGATGGTATTGTAAGCTGGGCTTCTGTGGGCACCACAAGATTTAGAAGATCTGGACCTAGACCTACTGGGTGAGAACTATGAGCAGGGATGCTGGAAATGAGTGGAGATTAGTGCAAGGCAAAGCACAGGAAAGCCCTGAGTGGCGGAATTTTGCAAAGGTGACGATGATGATGACGGTGACGAAACAGAAACATCACGTGACCCACGTGCTTACAAAATATCACTTAAACATTACCAAAGTCTGAGAACTGCGTTAAGTATACAACACTCCATAAAAATGTACAAGTTCCAGGTTCCGGGTGAAAACAGAAATCAGAATACAATGACACATGACTCTTATCTATGATACTCACGACGAACCGTTCCAAGTCAATGGAACTGAAACAGTGGAAACGCCTGATTTCACATGAAAGACGCGTCACTAAACATGCTAGCAGTACATTCTGACGCACAACACATCGGTAACGAAGGGCGACTGAACGCTTTTTCGAGAACTCGGTGCTCACAGGCAGCTGAACTGTCAAATGTTTTGTGAACCTACCAGGCTACCACGCGGGGAAGTTCTCCGCGTGCTGGCCGGGTGGAATTCTGGGAGGAGGGGGGGCGGGGGCGATGTTTATTTTCAGGACTGGGGTGGGGAGGAGATGGGAGAGGGAGGGATCGCTGGCAAAGAGGATGTTCTCCCTTGATATGAGAAGCTTATAGTTGGGGGGGAAGGGGTTGTGGGTGATATATAGACATCAAGCAAAACGAGAAAATACGATGTTGTTCTGCGAATCGGTAACAAGCAGTACGCAAATCACATCGTCGTAAATTTACAGTTGATATTTTAATGATGATGGTATTGTATAACGAGAAAAATAATGTTTCGTAACTGATGTCGTAGGAAGTAGCAGTTGGTACGAAAACGGCCATTCCTTCGTAATAGCTTACACCTGATTAACTATACTACAACATCCTGACTGATTAAGATTAGGGACCTGATATTAATAACAAACTGGAGGTTATGTAGTTTAACTTATTTATTGACTGTTAATTGTCTGATGATATTATAGCTATCAGGGTTACAGCAGGTAAATAATTAGATTAGTAACTCAGTATCTACAGGAAATCAAGCTTAAATTATTGCTTTAATTCAAAGGTCCAAGACATTCAGCACATACATATTTAAGAAGTTGCCATTATACATACTCTTAGTTTGAGAACTCGTACGCTCATCGGGAAAAATCTTCAATTTTTCCAAACGGATGAGATAGCTATAATTTTGAACGATCAGCTTTAATATGCAAGTCGCCTATTGGCAATGTAATTCAGCTTAACTTACTCAAAGTGTAACCAATGGGTGAATTATAAAAGAAATTAAGCATAAGATCTTAAAAGCAAATAAAATACGTACTTTTTAACATTTTACTGCCCCTTCAAATTTAACAGCCATACCACTACGTAATTTTTACAATAGATTTTTTTTATTCTGACAATTTTCTTGATTATTGAAAATTTTAATCTGACATGCCTAAGCAACTTCAATTTAGTAAAAATTCTTACTTGCCAAACCAAGCAAAGGTACTTTGTCTACATACAACTGGGTCTTACCTGGCCATAAAAAAAACATTACAGCCTTAATTAATGATGCAAGACTACCTTAAGTACAAAACTCACCTTACTATAAGACCAGATCGTTAATCTAAGCTTACCTGACCAAGCTTGAATCCTCTGAAGGCGAAGTGGCCAGACTGCAACTTTCGCTCTGGGGTATAAGGGGCGGCACTTGCAGTCGCTGACATTGCAGAAATACCCGGAGGCGGAGGAGCTCGGGCACCTGTGGTAAACGCCGTCGGAAAATGACTTTCATTAGCATTTCGTCCTTCTACTCCATAGAAATCATTCACTGATTCTGTTTTCCCCGAGAGTTAATGTTCTTATGGGTTTCGCTGCTTGTAAAGGTACTGTGCTAGTTGGAATATGAACTTAAGGCCAAAGGTCAAGCGCTGGGACCCGTGAGGTCATTCAGAGCTAAAAGGAGAACTGTGAGTAAAGAAGGTTTTCAAGGTGTAACAGGAGGAAAACCTCGCAATCGCACTATGAAACAATCACTAGGAAAGGGTGGAAAGTAAGATGAGCGAAAGAACACGAACGGAGGTACAGTAAAAGGAATGAAAGGGGTTGTAGGTAGGGGTCGAAGGTACGCTCATCAAACCTTGAGTAATGGCTTCAGTGCACCGGGTGAGGAGCATTGATTGAAACACCCCCCTAAGGAGATCAATCAGTTAGTTAAAGTTTTGATCTATCAATTTTTACTCTTAGATCAATTTTTCCCGATCGGACATTACATGCAATTAGTTTAAAAGCAATTATAGAAAATGGTCTCATTTTTACGTAGTAAATCTGTTCTTTGCATTTCTACCTCATTTTCCATCAGACACACATCAGCACCCGCTCTGTAAAAAAAAAAAAAAAAATAAGAAACATTTATGATTAAGAGAAATATGCCATTAACCGCAATGGAAATTTTATGAGGTCTACTCGAAACAGAACAACCTTAAGGTAAATGGCATCGTTGTCATACAGCATTTACTTGAAAAAAAAAATCACAAAACGATATGGAAAACAAATACCAAGTTCCATTAAAAGTAACATTTATACGTAATTCAATTTTTCTTTTACCATCTGCCGGACGAAATACATACATTTCATATTTTATTCTATTTATGCTCATCACGCCACATTTTACTTCAGCGCGGGGCAACATTTGGACAAATCGAGAACGCCAGTTTACGGTTAAAAATCAATCAGTCAGCAAATTGGGAAACAGACGACGAAGCGAAGCGAGAAAATATCGGGAGGTATATTGTTCACTTCGGAATAACATTTTGGCCCCAATACTTCCACTGAAATCACATGAATACAGCCCCGGTATAATAGATGTATTTATAGGTCAGAAGTTTTCTTTCTTTTTTTTTTTTTCTTTTGTCGAGTGTGTTACGCGCCACTCAGACTTTTGTATAAATATCTGTTTACAATAATTGATTCCTGTTGTGTATACGCGTTCTTATTATAGATCAAATTGACGTTGTACTGTACTTTCTCACCTCTTTGAAATGCAGTGTGTACCTTCCATAGTCTATATTTATTTCTGTGACAAAGTTTCTTCCTCACTTATGCATATGGTATATATATATATATAATATATATATATATATATATATATATATATATATATATATATATATATATATATAATATATATATATATATATATATATATATATATATATATATATATAATATATATATATATATATATATATATATATATATATGTAATGATAACTAAGAGAATATTAGTTAGGAATAGCATAAATATAAAAGAGAGGAAAAGAAACAAAGAAACGAGAGAGACAGGGAGTAATGACACTTCCTGTGTCGTGATTATAAAGCCAAAAGATGGGTGTCAGTAATCTAACCACAATCATAACAAAAATGCCTAATCGTCCTACCTGTGAGCTGGCCTTTCAACATTTGCTGGAACCAGAAGACTTCCGGTGATGTCATTAGTCCAACCCACAAAGGAGGACTTAAAGTCACTTAATCACACCCAAAGGAACATCATTAGATAATCTCCAACCACTTAGGACACCTACAAGGCGGAACAGAAGCTACTGCCCGCCTATTGTAGGGATGGGCATTTCCTTTGAAAAACCTTCAAAAGCAAGCTTCAAGGGGAGAGAAGCAGACAGACAGAGAGAAGAGCCTTAGAGGAGTGAGGTTGTGAGCCTCACCAGTTGAGGGTTGAGAAGAAAGAAAGGCTCATACTTCGATTCACGTAATTTGTATAAATACTGTGTATTTTATTAGTGTGTTAATGAAGTAAGAAAACTACACTGTGTCTTCCTAAGCCTCTGGGGACTCTAATAACATTACAACAATAAAGAAAGAACATCATAACAAATGGTGACTAACTCATTACACACACACACACACACACACACACATATATATATATATATATATATATATATATATATATATATATATATATATATATATATATATTATAATCACTTTTCTACATGATTCATTTATCACAATTATTACAGGTGAAAAATAAGACACGGAGTGTAGGTCCTGAAAGGTTTTGACTTTATTTTCAAGCCACTGACTTGAAAAAAAAGTCGAAACCGGTCAGACCCACCCCACCATACACCTGTCATATTTTCCCATATTTTTCACCTGTGGTAATGTGTTATATATATATATATATATATATATATATATATATATATATATATATATATATATATATATATATATATATATATATATATATATATATATATATATATATGCACTGCACTTATTTGAGACAGACAAACAGTTAAACTTTCTTACGAACAGTAAAAGAAGACAGATGTTAATAACTTACGCCGTCGAGGAGGATGTAAAGCAGCAGGAGATGACGGGACGTCAATGGCTCTTTCCGAACGGGGCGCATTAGGAGAGAGAACCGGGGACACGGTGCCATGCGACCAGCCTTCTGGGGACTCCTCGTGACCTTTGAAGGAGAGGAGGACTTCTTCACAACCTCCAGTGACAGTCCTGTCTTTGCTACCTCGGGGGTAGTTACTTCCCCTGGAGATTTGGACGGGTGAACCTGTGGGGGCGATGACGGGGTCGACTGCACTGGACTAGCTGACAGGGAGGATGAGGACGAGCCCCGAACGATCCTGTTCTTCCGCAGTGTTTCTCTGGTCCAGCTGGTGTCGCAGATGGGAGACATACCTGTGGAAGGGGTAGGATAGGGCCGGTGTCCGCTCACAGGGCATGGTGATGGTGCAGGGTCAGCTACACCAAACGCAATTTGTGTGTGTAAGTTAACTACTGTTTCTCCTTAAGGCCAGGAAATGTTGACATATCACATTCTGTATATTCATGAGAAAACTGTCATTCGTTTTCCTGAAATGGCAGCTAAGTCAGAATTAGGCAGGAATGTACCATATTTTCATAAAACACGACCAAATTTTGTATATGTGTTGGATTAAAAGAAAAATAATTCTACTAAAGTTATGGAACAAAATACAAAATTCATTAAACGTGACCAGTACTGATCAAGGCATGCACAAATCATTTACTGTGTTACCTAAGGGTACGGAACCAGCTTCGGAAACTTGGACGGTTAACTGGAGCTGGGCCTCAGAGGTAAATTGAAGTTCGAAGAACGAGGGTCAGGCTAAATCCCTTGGTAAAGGAAGCAAGATAACGATTACAGTTGAAAAACATGTGTTCGACTTGGCAGTAAGATACCAACTTAATCTCATCTACTGATTCCGTGAACTGCTGGTATTTAGGTTAAAATAGTCTCAAGGAAGGTGAATACAAATAATTCTAGCCTAAAATTGAAAGAAGTATACCAACTTTACTGTCAACAATACCATGGGAAAGGAAGGGCGTAAATATATGAAACCGACCTAAAAGATCTAGATGACTAATAAATCTCCTCTAAAATGAAAGTTTTCTAGTATTAAAAGCAAATTAGATATCATGGTTAGGGCATTAATTGGAATGTTCAGGGCCACTTGAAGGCAAGTACAATAATTAAGAAATTATAAAAAAAAACACATCTGCAATTACTTACCGGTGGCTCTTTTCCATTCGTATATGTCAATATCTTCTTTAGATATCAAACCCAGACGCAGGTTTTCATCCATGTTGTTTTCCAGCAAATAATTCTCTATATCATGCGGGTTCCAGGATGGTGATTTGGCTCTGGAAGGAGGCTCGGGAGCTTGCCTCTTCTTACAAGCACTCCCTGATATCTTGATAACTTCATGCACCTTCACTTCAGGAACTTCTCTTTTAATGACAGCTTTTGGATTCTTGCCCTTTGCCTCTTGGATAGCAAGGTCCTCCTCATCTAGGAGACCCAAGCGTAATGCTTCTTCTGTACTGTTCTTCAGAATATAATCTTCAATTGCCTCGGATGTCCACCCTTCTGTTTTGGCAGTCTCTCCCTTATTTTTGCCTTCCAATTTCTTATCTTTATTTCCGAAAAATAGCATTTTTCGAGGATTGAAAGGACTGGTTTTATTCTTTTCTTCATTCTCTTTGTTCTTGTCAGAGACCTTCTGAGTAAATCTACTGAACAGCGGAGGTTTCTTGTTCGACTTTTTCTCATCGGAGATGTTCTCACAAATTTCAGGAGAGTCCATGACATAAGGTGGAGAATCCTCGACCTCCTCGAAGGTGAAGTTAATGCTTTCCTGACTGGGGTTTCTTCTATGCTTCTCTTCTCGATGCACTTTCAGCATTTCTTTTTCTTCCTCCTCCTTTTCCTCGACAATTTGCTGGGCATCATTCAAGTCCAAACTCTGCTGCGCAACAAAGTTTCTTAGACTTTTCATGTCATCACATAAAAACCCATCTAGGGAGTCTCTACTGAGGGTATTTCCACTTGCCACGCTTCGTTCGTCTATTGCTGCTGCTACAGCTGCATCAGATGGACCATGTGGTACATGGCGTACAACTTCATCGATAACTGAATTTTCAGTGGCAGTAATTTTCTCAGGGGAGTCACATATCTGAGGTTTAATGTCTTTTGAATGATGATCCATAGATCTTTCTGTCATCATCTCGAGCTCATTGTAGGAATTGAAAGGTTTATTTGTACAGTTATAAAACGACTCTGAACTTGAATTATCGACAGCTGCATCAAGAACACTTAACGCAAAGGTTTCCTCTGCGCTAAGTTCTGAATGGGAGCTGCAGGGCTCCTCAGAATCTAGAGAGTCCAGAGATGAGAAAGAAGAAACTGTATTTACCTCATTTTTCTTATTGTCAGTTGGTTCTTCAATGGGACTGTTTTTGCCAAACAACCCAGGAGAACCTGGTTTTGAATGATTTACACAAGCCTTTTGACTGTTGTCAAGCAGGTCATCAATGTTGCTCACTTTTGCAATTTGTTTATCAGCTGCTAAAGTTGCTTCAATTGAATTTTTGATATCTGTCAATGAAGAACGCAATTTCATCTCTGCATTATATGTATCATAATCCCTCTCTTTTGTGGGCTCTAGTGATTTCTTCACTTTACCTCTTGTGTCTTTTGATTCTTTTGTTGGTTTAATTACTTCATTATCTATGTCTGATATGGTGAAGACATTTTCCTTTTGTGGAAGGATTGTGCGTGGCGAAGCCACCGGAGGCTTATATGGACGAGCAGTGATGTTTCCTGTGTACCTTGGGACGTAGGGTTTGGGTACTAAATTTTCGTTGCTGAGAATTTGAGCTTGGTATACAGGGCGATATTGCTGCACATTAGATTCAACAATTTCCGGCAAAATTTTTCTAGATGCAGTCGCTGGTTTTTTGGGCGATTCTATTTTTGCCTTGGTAAGAGTCTTCTTGGGTGACCCCTTAGGAGAACTGAAAGGTGACCTCCCTTTCAATGTCCTTTTAGGAGAAGCAGCGGGAGATTTCTCCTTAGGTGTAATTTTGGGAGAACTGACTGCTGACTTCTTCTTGGGCGACATTTTTGGAAGACTCACTGGAGGAATCTTAGGCATCTTGGGACTCCCTGGTGCTTTGGACTTCTTCGGAGATCTCTCCATGCGGAATGTGACCTCCCCAACAGGAGTCCACCCATCGTCATCGTCGCTCTCTTCAACAACATCCAGCCCATCGTCGACGTACCCTACCGAGGGGTCGTACTGATAATGGTACCTCATCCTGTCTTCGTTTGTGAAAGAGTTGTAGACCTCAGAGGCCCTGGTGCGGTGTCTGGAGGAATCCATAGCCATGACAATTTCCGTCTCTTCCGGGGAAGTGATGAAAATTGCAGGGGGAGCCGAATGCCTCCTGTGCTCCAGTGCCCCTGTTTCTATAGGCCTCCTGAAAATGTAGTCCTCTGTGCCTGTAATGTTGAGACGGTATGTTGCCTCATACACTGGACCACTTCTGGTGAGATTTGTTTCCTGAAAATTGAAAATGAGAGAACTGATCATTCATAAGGACACATGTAAAAATTTAGTATTAAACTACTTATCCACAAGGGGATTAAAATATACAAAATAGGGCTGTTATGTGGCTCAAAACAAGCATTCAAGATCATGAACTTTTGCTGTGAGAATACCAGTCAACCGCATTTCAGTACAGTTTAAAGTACAGAATTATCCTTGCATGAACATTTTCCATAAATCTGACGAATACAATTAGATATAACTATTCAACTTTCACAGTACAGACTGGACATTTCGCTAAGAACCACACAAACCAAAGAGAAAACAACTGAAATTAATCCTTATTTCCTTAATTTTAATCGGGAAGGAGAGAAAAGTGCTGCCGTTTTCATAAAGGCATTAGTCTCCAGGAGCTCTGTGTAAGGTGTCACCAAGGAAGTTGTACTGAGCCCTATCTTGCTGCTAGGCAAAAATAAGTCACAGAGAGTTCATGCAAGTACCCACATCATTTTTGCTGGTCGTTAGAGCACTCGTTAGTCATTTATAATAAAAATCCAATTCTTCTGATATTCACAATTTGTAGTCACCAATATTCAGAAGGGCTTTCTACAATTTTTTTTTTACTCGGCAAACGACGCCATAAAGGTAGACTTTTTCTCTTACAGAATTTCCATGGAATAAAAATACAAAATGTTGATATCAAGCATGTATCTGGCGGTGGTCACTTAGTGAAACTTGTGTATCAGGCGTGCGATTTTTGGTTTCCAAATGTGATATAATGCTTCACTGAAGTGGCGACTGCCTTATTTGTCCTCTTGAAAGCAACAGTTCAGGGATTTTGAATGGAATTGGTATTAATTCACCGAACTGACTCTTAACGGGAGAAAAGAGGTACTTACTGACATCAAAATGTTCCTACACACACACACAGAGAGAGAGAGAGAGAGAGAGAGAGAGAATGATACTGAACCTAAATCAATCTGTGGAGAGAGAGAGAGAGAGAGAGAGAGAGAGAGAGAGAGAGAGAGAGAGAGAGAGAGAGAGAGAGAGGGTGGCACTGGTCCCTAATCAATCTGAGAGAGAGAGAGAGAGAGAGAGAGAGAGAGAGAGAGAGAGAGAGAGAGAGAGAGAGAGAGAGAGAGAGAGGCATTAACACCATCAAACTGATTAAAAAACGAGAGAAAGAGAAGTAGGCAAACGGACAGACAAATATGTATAGAAAGAAAAATGCTGGATGAATATCTAATGATAATCTATTTTCCAATACAGATGTGAGGATTACCTTGCTAAAAACCTCCAGTTTTATTTATATACTTGAATATATTTAAGCTCTTTACCCAGGTCCGTTAAATTTCATTCTTCTTTCCCTTTTTCCATCCGTGGTTGTGACAAAACACAGTGCGCATGCATACATGCATACACACTTATAACAATCTGGTTGGCTATATGGGACCTGCAATTTGATGTCAGAAAAACAGATGCAATCTATCACATATTGAATTAATAAAATTTATATTTCGACAAATTTGTTGTAATAAATTTACTAAGCGTTACACGAATCTTATGAATAATGTCAATGATGGAAGTTCATTAGATGTACTCAAACCTAGTAGTTTTTAAATCCTATCAATATTTTCCAGTATTTTGAAAAAAGACGTGAAAGGTGTTATGTATTAATAAGGGAAACCACACTAAAAAGCGAAGGACGATAGCTTCAGACTTACGTGCCAATAAGCAGTGCTTAAGAATACTCGAGAGAGAGAGAGAGAGAGAGAGAGAGAGAGAGAGAGAGAGAGAGAGAGAGAGAGAGAGAGTAAATGCTATCTCGTTCAGCCTTTCCAGGGCTTCACTAATCAAGAGGTTGTCGGTGTGTCTACCCGAGTCAGTTCTTTTATACTGCTACTGACATCATCACTATCTTGCACGAAACACTCTTTCATTTGCATTCAACATTCACACTATACTTACATAGAGGAGAGTTGGTTTAACAGCCTCTTTATCCGTTGTATTTTTTCTTACGAAGGGCGCAATATAATTTCTGCAAAATTACATGTTTTAAACCTTTAAACCTTCTACTCTTTCTAACTCTCCCTTTTTTTAAAATCATATTTATCGTGAAAAATTCACTGCATTCCAACTTTGACCTCCACGAACACTCCTCTCCTTTCCCTGACCAATGGCAGACTCCCTGCTACTATCTTTGCTTTGCCTATTCCATGGCTTACCACTTTAATCCAGCCCTCATCTATTGCATTTATTCCCCAAAACTACATGGATCAACCACTTCTTCAATGTCTCCACCGCCCGTACTAATCTACCTTCGAATATCACCCCTTACAAACTTATTCAAACCGTCTTACTATTCCTTGCAGCTTCTTTTCACCATCTTTAACTCTAAATCATCTTCAAACAGCTACTCCACATTTTATGCACAATCCATCTTACTATCCCACAGATTTGTACCCACTTCTCCTTCCCTTTCCATTATTTGTCTCAGATCTTAAAATTACCTTTATTCTCATACAACGAAATATCTGTTTTTCACAGCCATTCCTTTGGAACCTTTCCCTCTTCCATATATATCTCACTCATCCTGGTAAGCCAGTCAGCTACACTTTCTATCGACAGTCGTCAGCATCTTCCTTGATTTGCCATTAACCAATGGTGCCTTCTAATCTTTACACTTTAAACTCTCTCTCCTTTCCTGAGCAGTCACTACTACAGGCACTTTTAGGTTCAATTCTTTCCAATGTTCCATCATTCAGAACTGTCTTCTTTCATTTGCATTCGACAACTCTACGAGTTTTACGCTCTTTGCCGACACAGGACTAAACCATCTAATACCTGCATCATGTTCCTCATTGGACGGGTTGGTATCGTTCTCGGCTAGCACTCTGTTGGGCCCACGTTCGATTCTCCTACCGGCCAATGAAAAATTAGTGAAATTTACTTCCGGTGATAGAAATACATTTCTCGTTATAATAAGGTTCGGATTCCACAATAAGCTGTAGGTCCCGTTGCTAGGTAACCAACTGGTTCTTAGCCACGTAAAATAAATCTAATCATTCGGGCCAACCCTAGGAGAGCTGTTAATCGGTTCAGTGGTCTGGTTAAACTTAAGTTATACTTAATTTAATACCAGCATCTCCTTGGTGTTGCTTATTTTATTCTTAGGTTCGTTTCTTCATCAACTCTCCTTCTGCTTTTAGTTCCTTGCAGTGCAGCTTCTTTGTCATTACAGTTACTTATCTAATGACACCCATAAATCTGAATGCATCAAACGATCACCCTTCATCTTTCGTTGTCCCATCACGCATTTACTTCATTTATCCTTTTCACAAGCCCAAATCTGCAACAAAACACTCGTCTGATGCTGTGATCCTGCCTCGAACTTTGATATTGCTCATAATATTCCATTTTGACCTCTTTAACCTTATCCAAGACTTGACCCATATTCTCTCAATATACATAAATGTTGTTCTTACTTGTTAAGCATATTTCCAGGTACACTCTGGTCTTCAATCTATTTCTGTACAAACACATAATCTAATCATCGCCATATCCAGTACTTCACTAACGTTTGTGTGTATCTCTCCTTCTGAAAGCAAGTATTCTGATCAATAGAATCCTTTGCAAAACACTTTTCGAGGAGAATCTCAGTTCTCATAAAAAGCAGCATGCGAATTCAATAAGATTAATCGATGAAAGTAGGTAAGTTTACAAAAGTTTTTTTTTTTTAGTATTTGCTGATATATTTCTTTCCCAAAATAGGGAAGTATATCAGCAAGGTAAAATGACGGAACAGTATTCATCAATAATTTCCCTTTTCATTCGTTATGTCGGAGGTGTAGAGAATCGTTTACGAAAAACATAAAATTTATTTTTTTTTTATCCAGGTTTTCCTTTTTCGATTATTCCCTGAGGAAAGCATGGACAGAAAATAAAAACAAAAGCTTCTTACATCAAAAGAAACATAAATGTTGCATCAACGGATTTATCGCCTCACTTTAAGACGAGAGAATCCTATTTCGTTTCCTCAGGGAGGCGCATTTTGTCCGGATTCTATTTCTGGCGAACACTTTCAGCAAGGAATTCAAAGTCAGGCAAGTCATGAAACTAAAGTAAACCTACTTATGCTCCGCTAAATCATAATATCATGCGTATAGAAAAAATTATGCTCCTGCTCTTTCTGTTTGTTAGAAAGTTGACTGTGGTAATCGCAGCCACGAGTAATGTATTTTTTGAAAACAGTCTGGCGAAGCTGCGGAAAGTCTTGGTTTTAAGCGGCGATTTAATATCTGCTTACTTCTCCCAGCACCCTCCGAGTAGAGTCGGTAGCTCTCCAGTCGATCGAGTTAAAGACTATTTCTTCAAGTGTTTAGTAAGATGAACTAGTGAAATAGACTTAACAGTGAATGTAGCTCTCTAACTTATTCCTGTTTTGGTTTTGTTCCAGGGCGGCTGCTTTGGGGCATCTGTCCCTATACCTACACGGAGTCCTAATTAATCTTTGGATTTGATTTTAGAGGATTTATCTTTGTAGAGCCTCATGGTTTTGAGACTAAAGGGTTTTTTCTGGAGCCTGGCTGCTGTCACGGGATTTGTTGCTGATCTTTACCAAGCTTTCAGGCTCGAGATATTCAATATTAAGGAAATCCTTTCTGTGGGTTTAAATGTTTTGAGGCGGTCATAATTACTTTGGTTGTGAAACTGGCTAATGTCTTATTCTATGAGATGATTTGTTCGAGATGGTTTTTGTTATCTACGCTTCAAGATCCTGATAACTGAGTGGAACATTGAATAATGTTTTCTTAATCAAAGAAATTTTATTTTACTGGTATTCTTTCTCCTCAAATCTTGTCTGCAGTGATATAAATATATATATATATATATATATATATATATATATATATATATATATATATATATGTGTGTGTGTGTGTGTGTGTGTGTGTGTGTGTGTATTTATTATATAATGTATGGTCTTTCTCCTTAAATCCCTTTCAAGTTGTTGTCAACCATAAGCTTTTATTATAATATATACACATATATGTTATATACACACACACTATATATATATATATATATATATATATATATATATATATATATATATATATATATATATATATATTATAATAAAAGCTTATGACTGACAACAACTTGAAAGGATTTAATTGAGAAAAAACCATTACATTATAAATGCTCCCCTCAGAAAACTTGGGCTTCACAAAATTTGGGCTTCACAAAACAAAATGTACAATGTGAAAAAATAAACAAAATAGGTGAATACGCACAATTAAGAAACTGAAAACAAATGAGAAGTCCTTTACCTGCAAAACAAGCTCTAGACATGCTCATCAGGTGTATGCATGCTCCGCTGGGAACAACAATAAATATACAAGCACGCTCCTGTAAAATTCCAAAGCTAAGTTTGGTCTCTCAGTGTCAAAACGACTCAGAGGAGCCAAGAAAATAAAAAAGGTAAAATAGACGAGATAAAATTCTGTTCGTAGGAAACAGTCTCTGCATTTTATCCTACCATGGTGGGATAAGATAGGAACCTCTGCTCACCTGAATGACACTATAGGGGTGGGAGATTGGGAAAAGCAGCAAGGGTTTGCGGGGAAGATATTTTGGAAAATGAATCATCCAGAGATTAATAATACAGGCAAATTCATATGCACATATATTACACTCGCACTCTCCTGCGAAAATCAGCCTCAGCCATGCCCTGCTAGCCTTACAAATATTCTTAATTCAAATAAATAAATAAATAAATAAATAAATAAATATATAAATAGATAAACAGACAGAAAGATAAATAGATAAATAAATAAATAAATAAATAAATAAATAAATAAATAAATAAATAAACTAAAATTAGGCACGTACGAAGAAACATGATTCATTCAAGTGACTGAGAAAACTGGTCATATTCAGACTCCTCAGAAGAAGTCGACCAAATGGATGGCCATACGTAAACACGTCACTAAGCAAATCAGACAGCGTAATTTTCTGAGTAAATAGTAATGCTTTTAACATGTGCTACAGAGAATGTGATGGACATGAAAAATAAGATAGGTTTTCTCTCTCAGTTGGTAACATATACCCCTGCATTCTGATGGAACTAGCCATAAAACCGAACAAAAGTTATGGTAAATGATTTGCACCAAAAATGGTAATGTTCAATTTCATCATCCGTAAAGGTCTTAATCACGTTCACGCTTTTTTTTTTTTTTTTTTTTTAATCATTCCTATTACTCTGCATTTTGTATTGCACAAAGGAACTGAGGGGGATAGAAACTATTAATGTTCAATCAAAGAGGAAATGTTTTACCTTTTATGCTACACAAGGAAACTAAAGGATTCGACGGCTACTGATGACCCACTTAAGAAATTCTGGTCATCAACTAAGAGTAAAGTAATTCCTTTAAAAAATCCTGGGGGAAAAGAATCCCGCTAATATTGATAAAAAATAAGCGTTATTCGAGTTCCAATAAATTCCCAGAATGCCAAGCTCCTGTCCGACATTCTAATTTAGGCGATACTTAATCTTCAGTTTGTGTATGCTCACCTATTTCATCTATCCTGTGCTATCTTTTGCCCACACGTTTATCTGTGGTATCATTCTGAGCAACTTGCTCTCTGTATATTCATTATCTTATCCCTCATTTACGCTTTGAATAGCTTCCTTATCTCCTTATCTGTCTTTCTTATCTTTCTTCGCGCAGCATCTTCTCCTACGGAAGGTTTCTGGCAAAGCAACGACCTTCCGGGTCGTTCCATTTAAAGACAAGGAACCAATGACCGGCTGTTCGCGGTTATGCAAGATTTAGGAGACACTACTGATCGTAAGGTTTCACGGGTGGGAAGTATATGTGGCACTATAACTGAAAAGGGGCACGTAAAAGAGAGTTTCACTATGTCACATGATGATGATGGTATTGTTTGTATGTGAATCTCTCTCTCTCTCTCTCTCTCTCTCTCTCTCTCTCTCTCTCTCTCTCTCTCTCTCCGTATATGTATATGGAGAGATATATATATATATATATATATATATATATATATATATATATATATATATATATATATATATATATATATATATATATATATGTGTGTGTGTGTGTGTGTGTGTGTTTTGTGTGTGTGTGCGTACGTTCATGTATGCATGTATGCATATTATACCCCACTCTCACCCTAATCAATTAATGAAAACCTGAAATGCACTTTTCTTAAGCAGATATATATACATATACATATGCGTGTGTGTGTGTGTACGTTCATGTATGTATGTATGCATATTATACCCCCACTCTCACCCTGATTAATTATTGAAAGCCTGAAATGCACTTTTATTAAGCCACCCTCAGAGGGTATATATATATATATATATATATATATATATATATATATATATATATATATATATATATATATATATATATATATATATATATACTGTATATATATATATGTGTGTGTGTGTGTGTGTGTGTATGCATACATATATATAAATATACATATATATTATAACTCACAAACCTAAGTTCATGCAAGGATGAATTTGTATTATAAAAAATACAATGAACAACAAGAAATACACTCACATCGCCACCTTTGCAAAATAGAAAAAAATCTAGTTTGGATTCACTGGAAAAACAGAGAGAGAGAGAGAGAGAGAGAGAGAGAGAGAGAGAGAGAGAGAGAGAGAGAGAGAGATCTTCTCAAGATTGGTTGAGGGGAGCAACAAGTGCTTGTGCTTGGACTTCCTGAAGAGAACTGGAGGGTTGTTAATGAGACTCTTGGTACGTGATCCGAACCAGGATTATTTTTCTTTTCTCGAAAAAAGTTCAGAAATGTAATACAGGACGATGATGATGATATAATTTCCTTAGCAAGTTATCACACAAAATTATTAAAGTGTTCTCTCAAAATAACATTTCTGTCGTTAATTATTATTATTGTATATAATTGTTAATATCTTTATTGGTGAAGACGTCCACAATTATGTCAGTGTAATTATACATTTCAAATAAATATAAAACAAGAGCCTTCGAGAGCCTGCTCTGTTCTCCTTACCAACTGATCAGGAGAATCGAGTAGGTTCTCGAAAGATCTCGTTTGTATTTATTTTTAATATATGTTTACACTGGCATCATAGCGGATTTCTTCACTATTTTACCGATTCACGTGATTGTGAGTTTTTCATAAATTATTATTATTATTATTATTATTATTATTATTATTATTATTATTATTATTATTATTATTATTATTATTATTATATAAACAAATTAAAACACGTAAAAAGTGAGCCGAAGTTTCTTCGGCGCAATCGACTTTTCTGTACAGCCGCTATAGCGTAAAATCATGGCCACCGAAAATAGATGTCTTTCGGTGGTCTCGGTATAAAGCTGTATGAACCGCGCTCCATGAAACCTTAACCACGGCCCGGTGGTGGCCTATCCTATATCGTTGGCAGAAGCAAGATTATGACTAACTTTAACCTTAAATAAAACAAAACCTACTGAGGCAAGAGGGCTGCAATTTGGTATGTTTGATGACTGGAGGGTGGATGATCAACATACCAATTTTCACTCCTCTAGCCTCAGTAGTTTTTAAGATCTGAGGGCAGACAGAAAAAAGTGTGGACAGAAAAAAGTGCGGACAGAATAAAGTGCGGACGGATAGACAAAGCCGGCACAATAGTTTTCTTTTACAGAAAACTAAAAGGAGTGAAAACGTTCATGTAAGTGCGGAGCAACCATGAATTTAAAAGAACGCTTTGTTAAAAAGCGAGATTATACAAATATTTAAAACGAAAAGTAAGCAACGAAACAAGCATGAAAAAATATACTCTCAGTCAACGGAAGCTCAAAAGTAAGTAAGAAAAATCACGGCTCATGAACCCACCGCTGCATTCTGGTCAGCATTGACGCTAAAATCCTTAGCTCTTAGCTGGGCATCCTTCTCAATATCGGTAACAAACTCCCCTATCCTTCATCCCGTATCCTTCTCAAAATTTACATAAGTTCCTTTGGCTTAGTCAAGAATCTCTTTTGTAAGGGGCACTAACTCCGCTCTCCTTTGTCGAGTATGGTTTTGTCGAGTATGGTTCTATGTACGAGAAAAATTCTCTGTTTAAAGACCGATGTTTCTTCATATTGGCGCTTGAATCCGTTGCCCCTTATGGAAATTTAACTTCCTAACTCCTTTAGTGTCTCTATGCACCACAAGATGGTTTCGTTCTTGGAGTGAAACTCTACAGGTGCTGTGCCCTTTGCTGTCTGAAAATGTTTTCTGGCATCTTTTAACATATTGCCGCGGATTTCTACAGTAAGATGCCAATATTCATTCTATATTAGTATAATATTATTCCTTTTTGGGGAATGCTTACCAAATAATCCGACCCCACATTTTTTTTTTTTTTTTTTGTATAAAACCAAGTTGATGGTAAAGAGTTACAGGTTTTAATAAATAATCCGATTCCACATTTTTTTTAAAACCAAGTTGATGGTTTTAATAAATAATCCGATTCCACATTTTTTTAAAACCAAGTTGATGGTAAAGGGTTACAGGTTTTGACTAAACATCATGACAATAAAGACAATGTTATAATAGAAACAAATTTATCGGCTATTAATGCCGAAGTAATGATCAAGTCGATAATGTGACTTATTAACATAACAGCGGAGAGTCATTTGGGCTAATAATATATTCCACCTGTGATTAGCAAAGTTCCTTTCCACAATAAACTTGGTATTTTGCCAAATGAAAAGATACTTCGCTCAGAACTTATCCAACTTTACAGGAAATTATGATGCAAATGCGAAGGGTGAAAAATGAGATATGAAACTTTGGACGTTCTAATGGACTTTCTGCCTACTGATTAGTTAATCGATTATGAAGAAAATTTAGGAAAAGATAATTCATTCGCAGCATAGAACAGAGAAATCCCGTTTGGAATCTATAACATCTTCACAGGACTGATAAGCATTTTCAAGTGAGAAATTCGAGGAAGGAACCCCGTGAAGGAATGAACAGTATCTAATAAAAATTAAACAAGGGTTTAAACAAGAAAAAAATACGCCGAAGTTTCTTCGGCGCAATCGAGTTTTCTGTACAGCGTGCAATCAAGGCCACCGAATATAGATCAATCTTTCGGTGGTCTAGGTATAATGCTGTATGAGCCGCGGCCCATGAAACTTTAACTACGGCCCGGTGGTGGCCTGTCCTATATCGTTGCCAGGCGCACGATTATGGCTAACTTTAATCTTAAATTAGATGAAAACTACTGAGACTAGAGGGCTGCAATTTGGTATATTTGATGATTGGTGGGTGGATGATCAACATAGCAATTTGCAGTCCTCTAGCCTCAATAGTTTTTAAGATCTGAGGGCGGACAGAAAAAGTACGGATAGAATAAAGTGCGGACGGACAGACAAAGCCGGCACAATAGTTTCTTTTACAGAAAACTAAAAGTGAAATATGAATAATTTATTCTGTTTAATAAAGAGATGAAGCCTTCTTTGGCGTAAGTAAATATGCAACAATACAACCAATGACTAATACCATTTACTTTTCTACTCTATTTGCGTTCACAGTTGATGATTGCATTCGTGTAAGTCTAAATATAGACTTTGTATTTAAGTCAGTAATTATACTACGTGTATGCATGTGTGAGCAAGTATTGGGAAGTTCGAATCCCTGGCAAAGACGGAACGGCATGCATAGATTCATTTTAAACCTAGTTTGCCTCAACTGACCGAAGTAATGAGTATGGCGCCCCGCGGCAAATTCCTGAGATGTATGCTAGTATTGCACCAGCCACGGTTTTTTTGCCATGCCCCTAGGTTAGGTTAGGTTCGGAGGGGTTGGGATAAGTTAGGTTAGATTAGTACCTCTGGAGTAATTTGGGTGTGGGAAACATAATGAGATTATTTTCAAGAAAATTCTATGTTAGTTTTTAAGATATGGCATCCCGCTTTTTTTCAGGGAAATGCCCCGGTACTCGGTTACATCTCGGGAAAATGCTGTCCAGTGGTCAGTCGACTTTAACGGGTTGCAGCAAGGGTAGAGATAAGCACGGGGCGAGCAACCTTATACAAAAATGCCATGGGAACACTTTTCTAACATTTGTCCATCTAGAGAGCAAACAAAATATCAACCATTAACCCTTATGGGTTTTAACAAGAAAATTCTTGAGAAACTTTTAGACACTGCTAAATAGCACATTTAACTGTATTTTTCACACTAAAAATATATATATAAATATGATAGAGTCCCAGTAAGTTCCCCACTGTGCCCATTATGGCTAATGCCTCTCAGCGTTCCCTTGAGGGCAAATACTGGAAGGGTGTTCCATAGCAAATTTGTCTCTCTTAACGACATGTGGACGGCAATATTGCCCTAATTAGATCAAGAGAGGCTCCTGAAACCTATTTATTCTTGAAGTACATTAATGCTATACACCTTAATATACAGTTGAGCTCGATTACGACAACCAACTTGCTTTTTAGTTTCTGTAAAACAGAACTATAGAGATGGCTATTTATCTGTCCGTCCGCACTTTTTCTGTCCGCCCTCAGATCTTAAAAACAACTGAGGCCAGAGGGCTGCAAATCGGCATGTTGATCATCCACCCTCCAGTCATCAAACATACCAAATTGCAGCTCTCTAGCCTCAGGAGTTTTTAGTTCATTTAAGGTTGAAGTTGATCGTGCGTCTGGAACCGCTGTAAGTGCCAACAACACAGGCCACCACCGGGCCGTGGCTGAAAGTTTCATGGGCCGCAGGTGAGAGTTCCATGAGCAATGGCTGAGAGTTTCATACAACATTATACGCCGTACAGAAAACTTGATTGCGCCGAAGAAACTTCTGCGCATATTTCACTTGTTTATTGTCACAAATAAACCATTACAAGGTTTAAATATCAAGAGTTTTTAGAATCAGAACATTCACGTGTCAAGGTACAAACTTATTTAGCAGTTTTTCTCCAACATTTTAATTAAATAGTATCTGCAAAGTATTGCGACGAGATTTATACATAATCTTCTTATTGGCAAAACTAGCACGATAAAATTAATTCTCTATTGCAATATTTTAGAAATGAATCACATTCTTCTCTTTTTACTTGACGTATCTGAGAAAATATATTTTTTTTAAACTACAGATTTATACTTGTCAAACTATACCTAATGTTCCTAAATGATTAGTGTATGTCTGTATCATTTTCGTTCATTCCACAAAATTTAAGCTACTGATACCCGGGTCATTTATTAAACGTGTAATACGCGCGCGTACACACACACACACAAACACACACACACACACACACACACACACACACACACACACATATATATATATATATATATATATATATATATATATATATATATATATATATATATATATATATATACAAATCACAAATACATAAGTACAAACACAAAAGCTAAACATAATAGATAGCAAGGGACACTAAATAAAAAAAAGATAAAAATGACAGAATTTCATTAACCGTAATATGGCATATCTGAATGTTAATTACTTTCCCGTGTATGTGGACAACACCGAGGTTTGCTCAGACACAGTAATGACGTTTACTTATCAAAGCCAGTCCATTTAATGCATGAATTTCAAGAATTTTATCAGTCTTGCGACGTCCATAAAGTTTACGGTAGAATATGAATCAATCGATCGAATCATTAAAGAAATTACAAGGCAGATTATCTTGAGTGCGTTGGAAACGCAAAGTTACCTTGCATTTTCATTTTTATTAAAACCATCATTTTCCAGCAAAAGACTGTAGTTTCCTTTATGTATTCAGTGAGTTTAATATCCGCTCTCGGAAGTTTTTATGCACCAGTGAGTGTAATAGAAGTAAAAAGGAAAAGTTAAGATAATGGAAAAGAATTAATTATTTGAATACTGAAGTAACTCTTAGGTGCGAGTGAACTATTAAGGCCATTCTTAATCAGAATCATCTGTAGCAAAATAAAGGTTATGGACATTTTGTATCTTGCAAAGGCTGATAAGGTTTATGATGGGGAGAGCACAGATATGCTCTAAGATCGTGGATATGAGAGATGCTGTTTTCAATATATATATATATATATATATATATATATATATATATATATATATATATATATATAAATATATATATATATATATATATATATATATATATGTATATATATATATATATATATATATTTATATATATATATATATATATTTTTTTTTTTTTTTTTTTTTGAGAACAATCATCGAACAAACTGGGAGAAAAGAAAAATAAGATTTGCTGGTTCTGGCTTTGGGAAGAGGCGTATATCTTAATCCAGGATTATTGACAACTTGGAGAACCTTAATCTGTTTTAAATTGGACCCTCCTGTGATGTACCTAACGCTGATATTGTTTACAAGTGATGATTATTGTCTTTGCTGATTGTAATTTGTAATTTTACCCTTCGTCAACTACACAGCTTTGAAATGCAGTGTGTACCTTTTATTCTTTATGTTTGTTCATTTGCCACTTGATTTCCTACATGAAGGGACCAGCAGTTAGTGGCGGACCGCTGGAAATAAATGTTTATTTCTAAAAGGCTGATCTTATTTTACTATAGTAAAACTTTCTCGCGGTACTAAGAGATCTTCACTTTATAATTAAGAAATAAATAATGTATAATTAATGAATGAATATAAAAAATGAAACGTTCATGTATATATATACAGCATATATAATGTGTGAAATCAATAAGGCCATACGATGAAATAATGTCGGATCCAATTTCCACCGAAATCCTTTTGAAATTCGGGTTATGAAATGCCTCATTTCTCCCTTCCCACGCAGGCCCTGGAAGTCGTCTCGAGGAGGGAAATGCATCCAGAACTTGACCAATAAGCTTCCTCGTTTCATAATGGTTAGAGCGCTGCAGGCATTTCTCTCCAAGACAGACGTTCGGGGCTTGGCCCGGAAAAGAAGTTCTCCATTTCGTTCCCTAATCGGATTTACAAAAGGATTTCAGTGGAAATCGGTTTTAAAAACGTTAGGAAATCGAGAAGTTAGGCGTTTATTGCAAGGCCCTCTTATTTTCATATGCCTGGTGAATGTGACCAAATTAGCTTGCCATCAGTGACCTAGGGCACTGTTTCGTTTAACGGATACCCAATAGGTTTGTAAAGAATTTGCCCCTACTGATCTGTCCTTGACCAGGTTTCGAACGTGGGTTCTATCACTGGTGAGCTGAAAGTGCTAATATAATACACCTACCTTGATTATCAGGACTGTTACGAACCCCCTACAAATACTGTGCCACTCACCTCTTTACGCAGTTCCCATCGGATGCTAAGGTTCTTTTATTCAAACACCTCTTTCACCCCCATCCAGCAAACACTTACTCAGGCGCTTGCTTCTCCTTCCCCCCAAAACTTCCAAATAATATACATGTTCAAGTAAATACTGACCTCCATTCTCACCATGTGACCATGCCACCTCAAAACAGATCCATCAAGTCAACTATCCTAACCTTCATACCACAACTTGGCATCCGTTTGTTTCATCCCTTTTTCCCCTCACATACTTTCAGTATAAATCCTTCACTCCTATAAAGGAAACTTGGTTCAACAATCACTTCATATATTGCACGTTTTATCTTCAGGTAATCTACTACTGTCTTGTTTCAATGACGTGGTTTTCCTTTCCTCTCTAAATCATTCATCATCTGTTACATAAGTTACATACACTCCTAAATACTTTCCCTTAATACTCTTTGCTTTATTTCTTGTTAGCACTCACTTTCGACAATCTTTTAAAACAAACAATTTCGAAATCTCTTGCTAGTTTTTCCAGCTTTTCTTTTGTATTACCATCAGCTGCTGTATCATCCTCAAATAGCAGCCATTAACGCTTCATTCAAGATCCTTTTTCTTATTCCGCAACGTAATGTGTTTATCTCTCTTAGACATTTTGCATCACTCCATCCATAAATACATTAAAGAGCTGGGGAAACGTTACCTACTCTCGGCTCAGACCCACTTTAACAACAGACCTTTCACTCTTCTGTAATCATGTTCTAAAAAATGCTTGCCTTTCATCATCAAATTTCGTATCCTATGTCAACAAATTACCTTATACCCTTAACTCCTTCTACACTATATTGCAAGAATCAGGAAGGTTTTCTATTTTTCTCTAAAGCTTCTCGCATAACATACAGAACAATCACTCTATCTGCACAATCTCTCCTTTGTCTAAACCCTGACTGCTCTTACCAAAACAGCCGCCTTCCTCCTGCTATCTTTCTTACAGATATATGAAACGTCTATAGCCAGTGTATACTGAAATATGCGCTTGTGCGTATAAACGCTTATTCATACCTCATTCACATCCTCTCCCCTTTCGTGATTTATAAATAGAACATGAGCCATCCCCGACAAATGCAAATGACCTAGCTGAAAGCATAAAAAGCCTCAAATGATTTTTTACGAACGAAAGACCTTCCCTAAGTTGACAGCAGAATGACCCGTACTGTAGCTTTCGTTTTGTGCGTGAGGAATGTTTGATCATTTCAAAATCCACATTTCCAGGAACGAGAGAGAGAGAGAGAGAGAGAGAGAGAGAGAGAGAGAGAGAGAGAGAGAGAGAGAGAGAGAGAGAGTCAACTCTGATTAATGTTCTATAGCTGGAATCCGTCCATTTTTGTTTTTATCAAAATGGAGGACGATTCATCCCCAAATCAGGAACTGAATTCCCCTGTGTCACTGCGATCTCTTTCTCTACATTTCGAAATGGGACTAAAGTAAAATAAAAAAAAAAAAACTAACAGAAATATAACGAGATCTCAAAAATATACGAATGTTTTTTTACATCAGCTGGAAAAATACGAAATAGAAACCAGACAAGCATAAAAAAAACTACAGTTTCTTTATAATTACAGAGCATGAAAATTACTTGGAGAGGATAAAGGTTTTAGAATATATGTTTGACCAAAACAGAGCGCCACTCTCGGGAATTAACTTTAAATAATGTTTCCCATCACACGTCTGCGAAATTACAGGCTAGGATAAATAAGAAATGCTCATCAATGCTGTCACTAAAACAATTTTTATTTTGTTTTGACTCATTCTTTATGACGAGGGGATGAAACTAATCTAATTCCGTGCAGGATTGCAAATGCTTTAAATTATTAGAATGACATTAGTTTTAGGGAGGTGAAATAATAATAATAATAATAATAATAATAATAATAATAATAATAATAATAATAAAATAATAATAATAATAATAATAATAATAATAATAATAATAATAATAATAACAACAGACTGTGAAATGTCCAGAATATTCTTTTATCATTATAATGCAGAGGTCAAGGTGAGGAACCAAACTAGTGGAAACTAGTAAGAAGCTTCAAGAGCCTGTTAAATTCCAATCTTTAACCAGTAAGGACTTCAGCGAACCTGTTTAACTCCCATCTCTAACTGGTAGGGATTTACGAGAGCCTGTTGTAACTCCCATCTTTAACCAGTAAGGAGCTTCAGAAGCCTGTTTAACTCCCATCTTTAACCAGTAAGAAACTTCGAGAGCCTGTTTAACTCCCATCTTTAACCGGTAAGAAGCTTCGGAAGCCTGTTTAACTCCCATCTTTAAACAACAAGGAACTTCAAGAACCTGTTTAACTCCCATCTTTAACCAGTAAGAAACTTCGGGAGCCTGTTTAACTGCCATCTGTAACTAGTAAGGATCTTCGGGAGTTTGACTCCCATCTTTAACCAGAAAGGAGCTTCGAGATCCTGTTTAACTCCCATCTTTAACCAGCAGGGAGCTTCGAGAGTCTAACACCCGTCTTTAACTGGGGAATCTGCTTGGTGTTCAAAGCCCCAAGCTGCATCATTTTCTAACTCTAACCTTTTTTGTAATATTACAAGTACATAATGTGGATTAGTATTACTTCCCTGGGTAGTAGCGTTAACGTGAAACGTTTTTTGCCCAACTATTATTGTTATTACATGCATATCAAACAAGCAGATAAAGCATTAATTTGCTAAACGGCCGTTCATAAGAAACAGAAAAGCAGACTCAAGCAAAGTGAGCATTGGTGAATTACAGACAAAAAAATTAAAAAATAAGCAATGGAAATCCAAAAGAGCAACAACTGAGAGCGAAAATAATCACAACCCTGCCAGGAGGCTTGTTTCACAATTTTACAACAAAGGCAATAAAGGACTTTCGGCATTGGGCATCGTGATACCCTCGCTTGCCCCTCAAGCACGTGCAAGCAGCAGCCACTAAGCCTTAAAGCAATAGCAGAAGTTCCCAACTGGAAGAAAACCCATGGAATATGGCCAAGCACGGACTAGAACTTAACTGCATTATACTTTCAAGAAATGAGCATTTAAGCAAAATTATTTCAAACCAAAGTAACATACCTTCTGTGCAAACATGCGCATAGTTTCGAGATGCGTGTATATGGCATACAACGTTTTACCTGTGGAGGTTAAAAGGAAAAAAATTCGGCTGTCAAGGTTATGTCCTTTTATCTGCTGATTCTAAAATGAATATCAGTGCATATCAGCTCCGCCGTCTGTTCATGAGACACACCAGCACTATTGGCATATGCCACACTATTCATTTGGTATTTCTATAAAAATCTTACAATTGCCTCGTAAAAATGTCGAACAGAATACTTCTACAATGGTACGATTTCAGAATAAAATTATCCGCAATATGTAATCTTATCAATACCGTACTTTGACCAGTCAGTTTCTTTCAAACAAAGTCCATACAATCAGTAACCAAACATGAAACCTACTGCTTTTATCATTACACCAGCACAAATATTTACATTACAGCTTCTTAACTCTACTTATCACTAACTGAGGCATTATCAGTCTGGTTAATCACCAACTATCATTTTAATGACTAAATTGTCACCGTGACCCATTTGATAACAATCAACTAAGATCATTGCAAGCTATCACACACTTGGAGCGATTTAAATTTAATTCCTTGCACAGACATTATTCTGCATTGGAAAGCATTACATAAAAACATCGTGTGACTTTATTCGTAGTTATGCCTGTTAATGACAATCAGCCGGGTTGAATTTCATTCAGAATGATGATTTTGACTAAATACATCGGCAAATACATGGGTTATTTACTCAAAAAAAAAAAATAAAAAAAAACTTAGTGAAAAGTTTTCGACTGAAAAGCAAAATTATCTAGAGCCAGGCGCAAGATATGCTTATATCCTTCAATTTGTGATAAATACTTGTGTGTGTGTGTGTGTATGTATATATATATATATATATATATATATATATATATATATATATATATATATATATATATATATACATATATTATATATACATATATATACATATATATGTATATATATATATAATATATATATATACATGTATTAGCTACAAATGTCGTTAAAAACCAGTTGGCTCTACTTCTGGAATTTCACCTAAGAGGAGCTATAACCGATGAATGATTCAGTGCCTGGATATTAAACGACATTTGTAGCTTAATATTTTTGTATATAAAAATATCACAGAGATATGATAAAAAATATATTTATATATAAACATTTATATACACGTATGTATATATATATACACATTATGTATGTATGTATGTATATATATATATATATATATATATATATATATATATATATATGTATATATATATATATATATATATATGTATATAATATACATATTATATATGGAGACGTATCGTTCAGTAACATAAAGGTAAATATCACAGAGACATTTGTAAGCATTACAGCTGCGCAGAATTTCTTAGTAAGCATAGGAAGGTGCTGGTAAACATCTGATGGAGAAATCAAAACTGATGACAGAAGGACTGACAGGGGAAGAGCAGTCGGGATTTAAACAAGGAACAGGGTGAGTAGATCAACTGTTCGTTCTGAAACTGTTGTGTGAGGGGTCTGAAAATAAAAAGGAAACAGAACGGAATATAGAATTTAGGCCAAAGGCCAAGCGCTGGGACCTATGAGATCGTTCAGCGCTGAAACGGAAATTGACAGTAAAAAGGTTTGAAAGGCTTAACAGGAGGTAAACCTCTACAGTTGCACTAGGAAACAATTTGTTAGGAGAGGGCGGAAAGTAAGATGGAGTTGAGAGAATATGAACGGAGGTACACGAAAAGGAATAAAAGAGGTTACAGCTAGGGGCCGAAGGGACGCTGCGAAGAACCTTAAGTAATGCCTAAAGCGCACCGCGCGAGGTGCACTGACGGCACTAACCCCCTACGGGAGTAAATAAGAAGGAAAAGCAGTGAGTGGTTCGCATGAACTTAGAAAAAGCTTATGGTAGAATCGATAGAGGTAATATGGGGGGTTACTGAGAATTAAGGTATAATATATAAGTTATTGAGAGCGTTTAGGAGTTATTTACCATGGAAGTGAAGCACGTGCTAGAATATGTAGGCGGGAGAGTCACTGGTTTGGTGTAAAAAGTCCGAGACAAGCGTGTATTTCGTCTCTGTAGTTGTTTAGTATCTTTGTGGATGGAGCGATGTAAGAGGCCAGAAAAAGATGCAGTTGCAAAATTTTGCGATAAGAAAATGAATCGTGAATGGAGTGTGGCTTGGCATGTGCTTGCACAGGGTACAATGCTGATTGCAGACGGTAAAGGGAAACTCCACAAACCTGTACAAGTGTTGGAAAGTCTTCGCAAGCAGACAGAGTTTAGCGCAAATGTAAATGAGTGCAAATGGAAAGTATACAAAAGGTGTAATGAATGTTAATGTGCCAAGTGGAAGAATAGAAACGGTTGCTTCGCATAAATATTTGGGAGTAGGTATAATGGATGATGACAGGCTGAGAGATGAGGTGAATCACATAATAAATGAAGCAAAAGAGGTGTGTGAAAAGACTGTGAAAAGAGTTGAATAATTTAAGACAATTGAAACTGAACTCCATATGTTGAATTCGACTGAAAGAAAAAAGGTTTAAACAGTTGAGATGAACATTCTGCGTGGTATACGTGACGAAAGAAGAACTGACAGAGTGAGAAAAGTAGAGAGACATATAATAACTGGTAATAGGTTAGCGTAGGTGAGAGGATCGGGGTATTTTGAGTTGGTTCGACCATGCGGAGAGAATGGACGTCTATGGGTGGGTGAAGAGAGTTTACAGTTCAGAGAAAAACATACGAAGGGTTGGATGGAAGAGGTAATACGAGTATCGGAAAGGGAGAGCAATGGGCAGTAATAATCAGAAAACAAAGGAATATATAAAAGTATTTCATAATTTTTCTAATTTTCCGCTCATATTTTCACAAACAGATAATGCTTAGGCAAAGAAGAAATTCCATCAACTCGTGTTTTCAGTTTCGGATTTCCATTCCAAATTCGTTTGTGGAATTGAAAACAATATAAACCGATATTCCAGGAAAAACTTTTTCAAATAGTAAAAGGAATAACTCAAGTCCCAAGTCCCACTCCTGTCTATTAATATCAAGACATATCACACAAATTCAAAAATTCAATTTGGATAATTCATAAACTTCCCACGTTTCTGAAATATGTAAGCTTGAGCACACACCGCTTTTCCACATACTTATCAGATCAAATTGATACAGATAAAATCACAATAAAAACATAGAAGAGCTAACCCATTGCGGCGTATGAGGATTCAGAACAATGTGAGGGCTGATTGACCGGTATAAACTGGCGTCGCGGGGATTATGGTCTTCGACGTATATATGAGTATTACAGAAGGAGGTATGACAACGGCAAGTATCTCTGCAACATGACATCGACCATTGGTATCAATACTATTGTCACCTGCTGAGAAA